>NW_026882010.1:0-37924 GCF_032173495.1 Musca vetustissima
GAGAGGTCACAGCAAGGAATGGAGATGGATTTTACGCCAGTATCCCGTCTGCCACCATGCGACACAGACATATTCAGAGGAGGTTACAGTGAATGGCCCACTTTTAGGGATTTATTTTCCGCCATTTACATCAGGAATTCAAAATTAAGCAAGGTTGAAAAGTTATTCCATCTGACACAGAAAACTTCTGGAGAAGCAAGAGAGATCATCAGTAACGTTCCGCTTACCAACGATGGATTTGACTTAGCATGGAAAAATCTCATTGATCGCTATGAGAATAAAAGGATGCAAGTCAATGAATTAATCAAGACTCTTTTTAACTTACCAAATGTCTCAACTGATTCAAGTCAGACTATACAGAAGCTGCAGCGCACTGTGAACAGCTGCATTCAAACTTTGGAGACCCTTGATGTCGATGCCAAAGGATGGGATCCTATTTTAATCTACATTTGTTCTTCGACATTACCCAGAAATTTCCTGGAGGAGTTCGAGAAGTCACTAACGGATTGCAAACTTCTTCCAAAATGGGAACAATTTGATCCGTTATTGACAAATAAATTCAAAACAATGGAATCAGTCGGGAATATAAAGCCAACAAATCCTAAAATCAGCCAGTCAAAACCAGCTGGTAACAATAAACCGAGATTTTTTAACTCGTTTCAGACGAATGTTTCCAAAGATGGTCACAAATCGGGAGGAAAAGAAACACCCTACAATCAGACTCAAACAAGCAGAGCATCTAGTCCCCAACAATGCCCATTATGTAAAGCCAATCACTTCATAAGAGATTGCAATGAGTTTTTGAGAAGGAATGTGAATGATAGAATTCACTTGGTGAAAACACCACACCTATGTTACAACTGTTTGTCATCCAACCATGGAGTAAGGGATTGCAAAAGTCGAAGAAGAACCTTTTGAAACTGCCAACTGCCACTTGATCCATGTAACAGGACTTAGTCAATTTGTCTCGGAAACTTCAACGAAGTCATGCCTATTCATAATGAGATCCAAATACGACCCTAGTTTCAAATTGGAGGTATGGGCTCCAGTTTTACTAACGTTCGTAAAACTGGAGCCCTTCAAATCTACCACCACAAAACTTAGATAAATCACAACTTAGAGACATTACATCATTGGAATTGGCTGACCAGAAATTCTACATCAGTCAACCCATTGACTTACTTATTGGAATGGACATAGGACCATTAAAATTCACAATTGAAACACCAATGAAAATTTTTGGATCCATTTTAACACAACAAACCAAATTTGGGTGGATCGTTGGACCATACAAAGAAATCAAATTTCACTGCTTAGCACCACATCAATTGAGAAAGTACTTACACGTTTTTGGGAGGTGGAAGAGACCCCTAAAAAAGTTTTACGGTCAGAGGAAGACCAATTTTGCGAACGAAATTTTAATGAGACAACTATACGGAATAAGGATGGAAGATATGTGGTGACTCTCCCATTCAAAAAATGCGAGGAATTAGGGAATTCCAGAAACATCGCCTTGGCTCAATTCTACAGAATGGTGAAAAAAGTTCATGAAAACACCCGAGATAAAGGAACAATATGATAATTCGATACTAGAATACTTAGAGCTTGGACATATGCGAAAAATTCACAAAAATGAAATTGAGAACATGCCAAATTATTATCTGCCACATCATGCTGTAATAAAACCAGATCGACTCACTACGAAGTTGCAAGTGGTGTTCAACGCTTCTTGTCCCTCAGCAAACAAAACAAGCCTCAATGACACACTATTTCGTGGACCCATTTTACAACAAGATCTGGCATTACAAATCTTAAAATGGCGATTTTTTAAATACGTTTTTAACGCAGACATCACAAAGATGTATCGGCAGATACTTTTGGATCCGACCCACACAAAATTTCAAAGAATACTCTTCAGACAGTCACCTGACGACCCCATCGAAGACAATGAACTACTCACAGTTACATTTGGAGTTAACTGTGCACCATATTTAGCATTGAGGACCCTTCTAAAACTGGCAGAGGACATAAAGGATGTGTATCCAAAAGCCGCAAATATAATTTTAAATAATCTGTACGTGGATGATGTATTAGCTGGTGGTCACACGGAAGAAGAATCCATCGAAGCTCGTAAGGAATTAACTGCCGCTCTAGCCTCGGCTGGATTTCAACTCATGAAGTAGGCATCAAACGATCACAAGATTATTGAAGATATTCCACAAGAACAATTACTACCTCTTAATTGGTTAGACATTTCGGAAGATGCATCCACAAAGACATTGGGAATTAGATGGAATATTTCTGCCGATTTTTTCTCGTTCACACCGCCGGCAATGGAAAATCATAATACCTCAACAAAACGCGAAGTCCTATCAACAATAGCCAAATTATTGACCATTGCGGTTGGCTGGCGCCAGTCGTGGTGGTAGCTAAGTTAATAATGCAACAAATCTGGCTAGATAAAATAGACTGGGATGACCCGTTGAAGCCAATGACCCAAATGAACTGGAATAACTTTGTGAAAAACAGCAAAGAAATCGAACTTCTGAAGGTTCCAATATGGATAAGATTCACTGCAGATGTTTCCGTAGAAATACATGGATTTTGCGATGCTTCGGAAAACGCATACGGAGCTACATTATATATTCGAATAGAAAACAAAGAGTCCAGCACTCGTACATTTCTATTGGCCGCCAAGACCCGAGTTGCACCAATCAAGAAACTGTCAATTCCGCGTCTAGAATTATGCGGAGCGGTTCTACTCTCCAAATTAGCCGCATCCATTATAAAGAACCTGCAAATAACATCATACTCGACACAATTTTGGACGGATTCAACAATCGTCCTTGCATGTCTGAAAAAGCCTCCTTGCCATTGGAATGCCTTCGTGGGAAATAGAATTTCGGAGATTTCCGAGAATGTTGGCCAAGAAAATTGGAGACATGTTGATTCCGAAAGCAACCCAGCCGACATTGCGAGTCGAGGATGTTCACCTCAGGATTTAAAGACTCAGGAACTCTGGTGGCATGGACCCCAGTGGCTTAAATTACCCAAGGCTAGATGGCCATCGTATGAAGTTCATGAGGACACAAGTTTAGAAGACAAAACAGTAAAATCCTTGACCCTATTTCAAGAAAACGATGATCCACTCAAAGATTTCTCATCTTTATCCAGAGTATATCGGACCCATGCATACGCTTTAAGATTTTGGAAAAACTCTGGGGAAAACCGGCAACATTTGCGAACATCGGTGACAGATCTTTCGGCACTAGAAGTTCAGGATGGAAAACGGGCTAGCATAATTCGAACGCAGAAGTTATTTTATCCTGAAGAATATAAATCACTGGAAAATAAGACCCGAATTTCTCCATCCAGCCCACTCTTGACACTTAACCCATTTTTGGACTCAAAAGGGGTTATGCGTTCAAATGGCAGATTGGTACAATCAACTGCGCTCACGTACGGTGAACGACACCCTATATTATTACCTCACGGATCAACACTTAGCCAACTACTTGTAGACTTCACTTACAAAGTTACCCTACACGGAGGTAATCAGTTAATGACTCGAGTGCTAAGGGCCGAATTCTGGATATTCGGTCTCCCGTCGTTGGTCAAAAAGACTATACGACATTGCAAGATATGCATAATCCATAAAAAGCGAACTCAGGAACAAATAATGGCCTCCCTTCCGCCAGAACGAACCCTTTTATCCAGACCCTTCACAAATACTGGAGTAGATTTTGCTGGACCGTTCAACATTAAGAATTTTACTGGTCGCACTTGCTTTTTAACAAAAGGATACGTATGCCTTTTTGTGTGCTTCGCTACAAAGGCCATACATCTGGAGCCGGCAAGCGACTTGTCATCCTATGCATTTCTTGCGCAGGGGATACAGCAGGAACTGTTTGGCCAGGAGCCATCTTGCACCCTACTGTCCCAGTTTAAACGGTTGCCGTCGGTGCGATTATCGGCACCACACTCTTCTACACGGAGCCTCTCAGTTGGATGACTCGTGGCTCGGTGGGGCTATTACAACTCCCGCTTTTTCATGGGACTTGGTCTTCGCGCCAACGGGGATGGTGAAAATTACCGCAGACGACATGGAATGGTTTGCCACCGTGCGGGCCATTGTAAGCCAATCAGCTACGATGTTGAAAATTGCGTATGCGACCTTTCGCCGGCTAGGTCTGAGATCCTTTACGTATCAGGGGCAAAGGTTTACTACCTTCAAAATACATCCGCGAAGGGGTAACAGTACTTGGGCACTGAAGATAAACGCAATTATTATAGAAGACTTGCCCCGGCGGATATATTCCGATCCCATTTTAGAAGACCCCACGAGAAACTTTTCCGAGCAAGCATGTTCATAAAACATTCTAATTTTGCTGCGTGTTTAGGCAGCTTAATCATATTTCTTTGACGCCGTCCAAAGTGGCGACGACAGGCGGTGGAGTTAACATTGGCCATATATGCACTAATACATATATGCGCTAACGGTTAATTCCATTCAGCAATATAAACATTTCCAACAGCAGAACTGAATACATGGCTTGCTGTTGGATTGATTTTGGCGTCGTAGGTCAGTTTTTCAGAACAGTAAGAACGCGCCGGTTGACTCCCCCTCCCAGTGATAGTGCAAAAATTAAAGAAAAAAACCCAATAACTTCACAATACAACATACACAAAGAAAGAAAAAAATAAACATACTAAAAGTGAATAATTTAAAACATACAAATTAAGTTAAAACCTACTCATAAAAATACATAAAACAAAAATTAAAGAAGTGAAGAAAAATTGTACAAAATTATAAAACCTACTACATAAAAAAAATCTTACATCTATTATACCTCTGAATTAAAACATAATCTAAAAAAATTGCATAAAAATCATCCTAAGTACATGAAAATTATCCTAATTGTGTAAAACCTAAAACTTATCCTAAGTGCATAAAAATTAACCTAACTGTGTAAAACTTATCCTAAGCCTTATCCTAAGTGCATAAAACTTATCCTAATTGTATAAAACCTATCCTACAACTTATCCTAATTGTATAAAACTTATCCTAAAACTTATCCTAATCTTAACCTAATATTGCACTATTATAATATTGCACTACAGTGAACCTAAAACCTAAGATTGCCTTAAAAATACCTACAAATAAAATTACCTATCTACCTAGCCTATGGTGAACTTAACCTAACCCTGAAATAAACCTAAAATCAAAAAGTAAACTACCATTGCACACTTGTAAAAAATATTCTAAGGTTAAAACATACTTAAAACTAAAAGTTAAAATAAATTGAAATAAAATCTGAACACTACGAAACAAAGAGATATAAAGTTCTAAATAAAAGGCAAAGCAAAAAAAAGGGTAAAGTGAAAAACACTAAATGTGAAGGATTAAATTACTATGTGATAAAAATTAAGAAAATATTTACATTATTCCTCATTCATTTTCGATATATTACTATACAAATAATAAACACATTTTTGTACTTACGTAAATATCTCGGATGTCACAAGAGATTTTTTCCTCCATGGTTTGCAACATGTTTTCAGAAGATATTGGGAAGTCATTTGTAGCGGTACTGATTGACGTTTCTTGTCAAACTAATTTTGTTGTGACTACCTTTATTTTGGCAAATGCGGACATAATAGCCTCACTGTTTTGTTGGACAGTTGTAACTAAGTCGTTGATGGTTTCTGAAATTTGGCAATTTTAAACCAAATTAGTACAGTAAAATTTAAAATTGAATTGAAAATATCATTTAATTAAAAAAATAGTTCAAACAGCGATAAAAGTAGTGAAAGAAAGCATTGAGCTTATTAAATAATATGAAAAGAAATATTTCAAATATTACGATCCAATAAAATCTGTTCCGGCACTGAGTAGTATATACTTTTAATATTTTATGCTTACCTTGTAAATTATCAATTTTTCTGGAAAGTTTTTTGCAATTTTTCCATGAGTTGTTTTCAGTACCTGAAATGAAAGAAAATACATACGAGCTTATAATATATTTCATAACTGCTTTATTATGTATACCTACATGATTTGCTTTCACTTAGGGGCATCTTTATAATTTGTGAATCCATCTTTAAAAAAAATTTGTTTCATAAAATACATAAAGATTATTAATATAATTAAAAATACAGACGAAAAGTGAGGGCCGAATAAAACAAACGAAAAAATATAATTTATGCTTCTAAAGACAACTATGCAAAATTGGTAGTAAGATAACATTTCATTGTGAGGAATACACATAAATTTTAAATTTATTTCTAAAATTGAGAATTTCTCCACATCACCTAAAGAAGATACATCGGCGCAGCAAATACCAATATTCATGGAATCCATTGGCTCCTTAAAATAACTTATTATATTTGTTAATCGTTTACCTATGACAAACTTTTCTTCGCCTTCTTCTTCAAAACTTTGAATTTCAATTGGAATATATGGTTTAATGCAACAGAAATTGTCTGGTTTCTTTGAAGTATAAAGACATTTATTGAAGTAGTAACAAACCCCTTTATTCTTCATAGTTCTGAAAACTTGACTTGGGATATCGATAAAATAACTTTCGTATTGAACTCTTTTAAAAATCTGCTGTAGTATATTCGTGGGCTTTTTGACATACTTTCCCATTGTTTGTAAATAATTTTCGAAATCATATGCAGACGAATCAGACATTAAACCTATGTCTCTAACGCTATCCACCAAATGTAGCAAAGTATGGATGTTGTAGGACACGCTACTATCTCCGAAAACAATTGGAAAATTATGTACAAACAAATCTAACAATTGTTTTGCCGGCTCCAGATTGTTATGGTAGCTCTTAGGACATAACAACAATCTACATGCGCAATGTAAGAGTAGAAAAACGTAGTATGTGTCGTCAGGAATTAGGTCTTTGAAAACAAAAATCCCAGTGTACAAAATAAACTGGCGGAACTCCGTTGCCTTCCAGTGTGCTATGTCATCGAAACTTCTTGGTTTCCTTACAAATTCTTGTGGAACAAATGTTTTCAAAGACTCTAACTTTTTCGACATCCAGATCTTATCCCTTTTGCTAACTTTAACGATAGTTTTTCCCTCCAAATATTCGTAATATAAATTTCCGCATAATTCCCAAATCTAGTAAATGTATAGTATCTATTGACACTTGGCTTATCATTTTAACGCGGATTATTTCTAATGGTGTTTTAGTATTTCTAAAATTAACGAGATGACGTTCCAAATACTTTCTATTTTCAAAATCATCATTTTTTATTAAAGCTCCTGATTTAGTACTGTAGGTTAAAACATTTCCAATTTTTTTGCCTACTTGGGTGCATTTGCTGCAGCCATGGAACGACTCATGGCTTGGTATACCGCATATGTAAGCTTTCGCTGGTGCATCACAAACATTGGCTCGTATTTCTAAACTAAAAATATGTTCTGCAAATTGTATCCCATTTTCTGCTATGTCTTTCATTTCTTTCACAAAATCTTATAAATACGTCAAAATACATTCCGGTTTTTTAAGACCAACATAAGTCCCAACTGGAAGGACGTGCACAATTTGAGAATTAACAATTCTTATTAAAACAGGCCACAGTTGAGCTCGACAGCTTTTAAATAAGGGCAAGCCATCAATATTTATATCAATTATTATTTTGTCTAATCCCAATAAAAATTTACCAACTTTCTGTAATTGACTTCTTATGCCTAAATGACAATACAGGCCGGGACGCACTTTCCTTATAATGGGTTCCTCAACAATTTTCGGCAATAATATATCTGCTTTCTTTGGTACATTTAAATTCTCTTCTCTTAAAATGCACAAAAGTTCTTCAAATGCTTTCCTGGAAATTTTGTTTCTTATGTACCACTTCCCTAACTTATCAGTAAATAACTCTTGCTGAACATTGTGGTTTCTGGTGTTAACATCACATTGCTTATCTGACAAATCTGTGGTTAAAACAGCAGGCTTATCATTTATATTTCGGTTTTGTGTTTCTAGATTAGAACTATTTCTTAATCTATTAATGTATTCTTGACGTTTTTTTTTTATTAACCGGGACATATTTCTTTTACTCATTTTACTTACCGTGTTGAATATTTTTTTTCACAGGGAAAGCTCAGCACGTCCACTTTACACGAAACCACAGACTGAATGATCTCCAAACAGTTTATCTTTGATTCATTTAAAAAAAAGGGTTGCCAAAATACATAAATATACCATATTCCCATGAAATTTTATATTGCAAGCATTACCAAACATTAAGATTTGCTGAAAAACATAATTTGTCAACCCTGTAATCGAAGCACAAACTAACGGGAAAATGACAATGAGTGGGAGAGCGGCGCTCACTGCAGCACTTTGTAAGACAAAAGAGAGCAACATGTGCAGTAAAGCAGTACAGTCAGTCCCTTTTCGCTTCGACTAACACGAATAACTCAACTGTCTCATGGCAACTAGTAGTATGACTGTTTCAATACTTAACTAGTTTCATTTTAGCTACAGTGAACTAGTAGATTAACTGTTTTAATACGTGACTAGTTCTTATTTTAGCTACAGCGACGTGTTTGGTTTACCACAAAAATCATCACACACTTCACCACATAAATTAATCTTCTTCAGAAAAGTTTTTCAAGCCAATTCACACTACTACTCCTGAAAGTCCATCTACATCTAATTTAAAACGCTCGGCTCAAGTTCACGCCAATTTTTGCACAGTTCAAATCGAACTCAAGGGCGAATTATTCACATTAAGAACATTGATTGATCCAGGATCACAAAGAACTTTCCTATCAGAAAGGATTCGGAATTTATTGCAAATTCCCACCTCTCAAGGTTATTTCGAAATTACTGGGGTTGGAGGCCAGAAACAGACTTGCCAAAAAGGAGTGTGAATTAATTATTGTCGCCCCAAAACATAATATGCGATTTTCAATAATAGCTATCGTATTACCTAAAGTAGTCAAATCTCTTTCCTCTGCCACTTTTGAAGTTGCTAACCCTCAGTATCTAGCAGGTATCGATTTAGTTGATCTATCATTAAACAAGTCGTCTCAACTCGATCTTATTTTGTGCAATGATTCTGAATGATTTATAAACCTAGATGGTATTAAAACGAATATATGTGGCAATGCATCTGCTTATAATACAATTTTCAGTTGGGTGCTAAGTGGCCCAATGCAAGTTGTACAAGTTCATTCGTTCACATCTCGAATAGTCGAATCTGAAAAAGTTTTAATAAGCAATTTGCTAAGAAAATTTTGGGAACAGGAAGAGGTTCCTAGTACTCCACCTGTCTCAGTCTCAGATGAATTTTGTTAAGAATTCTAAATCTCGAAAATCAAAATCAGGTTTTACTCTTAACGATGTCCTCCATACAGGACCCACTCTCCAAACAGACTTAACGTCAGTAATACTTAATTGGAGAAAATATCCTTATGTCTTCAGCGGAGACATCCAAAAAATGTATCGACAAATTCTTATACATCCTCACGGTAGATTATTTCCGATAATTCTCTTTCGAACCAGTCCCGAAGATATTGTCAAAGATTACAGCTTAAAAACTGTCACATTCGGTGTAAATTGCGCACCGTTCCTCGCCAGACGCGCGCTTGTAATTATCAGAAGACTCGAAAAATGAAAATCCTAACATCCATCAAATAATTCAGAGAGAAACATACGTTGACGATATTCTAACTGGAGGTTTCACGGTGGAAGAAACAATAAATAATCAGAAATATTGTAGCAAATAGAACTGCTCAGATTCGGGAGTTAATTCCAAGCGCCTGTTGTCGTCATGTTCCTACCCACGATAATCCTGCCGATTTAGGGACTAGAGGTTGTAAACCTCAGGATCTTCAACCAGATTCAGTGTGGTTCCTTGGTCCACATTTCCTTGTACATCCCTCAACAGAATGGCTGAAAAGGGATTTGTTTGGCCCCCCTAATTTAGGTAAAAGAGCAAAAATTCAAGCAATGGTTGCGCTAATCTACAAGCAAAAGTGTTGTTCGCAAATTATGGCTCCATTACCACCTGAACGGTGTACGTTTGCACATCACTGGTATAGATTTTGCAGGCCCGTTCGAATTAAAAAGTTATATTTTGCGTCAATCGCCCATTCTTTAAGGCTATGTATGCTTATTCGTCTGCTTTTCGCAAAAGCTATTCATTTAGAGCCCTGTTCCGAATTGTCAATGATCGCCTTTGAGGCTGCACTGGCTCGGTTCGTTGGGAGGCGAAGACTACCCTCTCGGATAGTATTTGATAATGATAGCCGATGGCTAGCAAGACAGTTTTGTGAATTTCAAAAATCCTCCGCTCAAGACGTTTCAGACAAGTACGCTGCTTATGGCTTCGAATGGAAGCTTATTCCCTAGTAATCGAAACTTGTCTCTCATAAATAGGTGGCTTAGATTGAAGGCAATTCATCACAAATTTTCCGTCAGGTGGAAAGAAGACTATTTAAAGTCACTGCAAAAACGTTACAAATGGAGACGTTCAACTCCTAATCTTAAAGTCGGTGATTTAGTTGTGGTTATGGATGATTTGTTGCCTCCTAGCGAATGGAGGCTTGGTAGAATCACGAATACACATAGTGGACCAGATACGCAGGTCAGAGTAGTGGAAGTAAGGACAACATCGACCACCACATCAACAACGAACACAATCGTCACATCAACCCCAGCGTCGGCAGTCACGAAATAACTCCCAAACTTACACCCGTCGCCGCGATACATTGTTTACATGTATATGTATATGTTCGATATGTTGTTCACCCCTTCCGTAGCATACCAATTATTATTCACATTAATTGGTCACTCACTTGAGTCAATGGGGGAATCTTCTCTGCACTTCTTCTAGGTTCGCCTGGTTCGGATTGTAGGAGAGAGTATTCTCTCCTTCCTACGCTCTCTCCTAGAACTTGCATTCTCGAACTAGCACGCATTAAGGTAAAGTTTTGTTTCATTCGAAACTCACTAAATTGGAAAATATATTCTAATACCAAATTGTTTTATTTCTTTATTGGTTTTTCTCCCCTTCATCGGTATCACGCCAACATTTTGATCCGTTCCAGCCGGATATTTCCTAGCATTGTTGTTGCAGTTTGATCCCATCAAGTCGGATAATCTACCAACAATTTCCCATTTTTCGCTATTTCAAAGGAGAGAAACATCATCAACCCTCACCATAAACAACATCTCATCATCATCATATTCACCAAATCCATAAGCATCAAAAACTGCACCATCATCCACAAACAACAATACATCATAAACTCAAAGGTACGTAGTTCAGTTTCTTAATATTGAGCATACCGCGATTGTTTTCGTTTTTTATATTTCGCTTTACAACAATAAATTTTCCATCTGTTGCTACATTTTTCGCTACATCACGTACTGGTCGCCCTACAATTGCCTTAACGCATGCTTTCCTAAATATACAGTCCACACATTGTCTCATATTCTTGCCATAATTTGTTTACCATTGATCGGTTGTGTAGTGCTTATTTGTTATTTCTCACTAAAGGCTACCTATACACTCCGCTTTCTCGTTGACTTCGACAGCCACTAGTGAGAAAAAGCACTAACAGCAATCGGAATACTCATCTTGCCCTTTTTCTACTTTTCCTTGTTATTCTCAAACCAAAAATTCTAATATCGCATCAACTCTCCTTGTTTGTTCGTTAAACACAACAAAAATATTCTAATATTCCACGCGGCTTTTTATAGCGTTTGTTTGTTATAATCTAATCCTACCAACAGCATATCCATCACACCAACTCTCATTGTTGGATCGTTCTCGTTGTTTTGTTGATCGTGTGATATCAACAACAAAATCATTCTCGCATTCCAACCGCCTTGTTTAGTGTGAGCCGACTAACATACCAACAAGATCTTGCTCTCCCCACACATCTCTGTTGGTTCGTTGTCGTTGGTCTGTTTGTAGTGCGTTAGCAGCTCACTCTACACTGCTTGTGTTTTATTCCCTTTTGTGCGGTATTCGTTATTCACCACTGCACAGTGGGTACGTGTTAAAAAATTGTGAAATTTTATAAATAATATTTTAAAAATATTTGATAAAAAATGATTGTCATCTTCGATGGTCTATAGTAGAATTTTGGAATTTTTAACGAAAAGTACCCAACTTTCGGCATTTCACAAGCGCATTCAAAGCATTTATTTGTTGTTAATTAAAAACTCTTTTTGGGCAATTTTTATTGAAATTGTTGTATTTTTTTGCGAAAAAGTAGATATTACTTTTACAACAAAAATTATTTGTCTGTAAAATTATAGCATCATTTGAAATTTCGTACACCCTACTGTCGGTAATTGCGATTTTCAAATTATTTTCGTCAATTTTTGTTCCATTTTTTGGAAATTTCACAAAATTTTTTGTTTTTAGTTGTTCCTATCGACTATATTTACTCTTTTTTCATCGACCCTTTTGCAAATTCGACAGTGTGTACCCTACATTCGGTTATAGTCGACCTCAAATAGTAAAAATATATATTTTTTGGAATTTTTTGCTTCGCTATCGTTTGTTTTTCTATAGAATCATGTCGGTCACTCCATTGGCACAATTTATTCGCGCTTCAGATAATGTGGTCAAATGTATTGCCTCATATCATATACTTAAGCCAGAGACTCATACAATTTTCAGCCTTGAAATTCAAAGTTCGGAACTTCAAGAGTTATGGTCTAAAGTCAAGGACACTTACGACAAGTGTATTGACTATTTGTTGACAATAGAGGGTGCAACATCAGAGCAGATCTCTTCTGTCGATTCAAAGTATCAATCGTCTAACCTAAGTTTCAATGATTGTTTGTCGGAGATCAATGAAAAGATTCACAATTTTAAGTCGGTGAAATCTCCTCCTGAAACTCATGTCGTTAATGCAACTTTAGCTCCAAATCTACAACAAATTGGTAGTACTTCTAATCGGCCACCTGTTGATCAGCCAGGTTTCACAAATGATATTAATAGTTCTCGTGATAATTTCAATATTTCAAATTTAGCAAATAGGGTTCAAACTGATTTCCCAAATCCGGCAGAAGTTTCTATTCCTAATTGGAGTTTGCCGCCTAATGTCTCAAAAAAAAAAAATGCATAATCTCAACTTGCCACCGTGTGAGATTGATGATTTCCATGGAGACTTTCTATCGTGGCCCAAATTCCGGGACTTGTTCTCTGCTATATTTATTAACAACTCTCGCTTAAGTAACATTGAGAGGCTTTGTCACTTAGTTCAGAAAACAAAACGTGAAGCTAGGGAAATCGTGTCTAAGTTTCCGCTCACTCAAAAAGTTTCGCTATGGCTTGGCAGTCGCTGAAGGATACGTATGATAGTCAACGTATTCTAGTGCATAACCATCTCAAGCTTCTTTTCGACCTTCGCGTACTAGCAGCGTGGTGTCAACAGCTGTATTTCTGCTATGTCTGTCTATGATGTAGTTACGGATCACTGGGATCCTATTTTAGTATATATTTGTCAACAGCGTTTACCTAAGCTAACTGTTGCTTTGTGGGAGCAGAGTATTAAAGATAAATCGTCGCTACCGTCGTGGGAAGACTTAAACAAATTCCTCACTGAAAGTATTCAAACATTAGCTTGTTGACGAGACAGGTTCTCCTTCTAGTCCAATTTCGAAAAGTAAAATCAAAGACCATGTAGCTACTTCTGCGGTTAAACATAGATCAAATTCATGCATTCTTTGTCCAAATGAATCCCATTCAATAAGCTTATGTCCAAAATTTAGAACTCTTTCGTTTGAGAAAAGATTTGAAGTGGCTAAGAAACAGGGTTGTTGTTTAAATTGTCCCAAAATCGACATGTCTTGTTGGGTACGGCTATGGTCAACATCGTTCATTCCGGAGTTTCGCATCCTGTTCGAGCTCTTATCGACCCTGGCTCAGAGGCTTCGTTCATATCTGAACATTTATAAAAACGTCTCAACTTGCCCACTCATCCAGCCTCTGCCATCGTTTCTGGTGTAAATTGTTCAACCTATGCCACTTCTAAGAAAAATTGTTCATTTCGCATCGGTTCTCGCTTCAATTCTTCATTAACTGTTTATGCTAACGCTTTCGTTCTTCCAAAAATATCTGTGCCCCTTAGTTCTTACCTTACTTCTTGCTTGCCCAATCTTCCTTTAGCCGATGCCCACCTCTTCAATTGTAGACCTCCAGATTTGTTGTTAGCGGCAGATTTGTATTCACAGATCATGAAAGAAGGGACGCAACGAAATGTTTTGGGTTCCCTCTTAGCTCAAAACACGATATTCGGCTGGATTCTGACCAGTCAGGATCCAGAATAAGCCTTCGTCCTCAGTCCAGGTCTTTAGGACTGCGTTGGATTTTGCTGAGGACGAATCTCGCCACAGAACACTACCCCGATATTGGGGACTTCCATATGTTCCCAAATTGAAGCATCCTTCGTCGTCGGACATGTTCTATGAGAGGAATTATCGTCGTTGCGTCCGGTCAAAATTCATTTATTTAATCAATTTTATTAAGTCGTTGTGCTCCGTCATAACTAATCACTTTTGGTCCAACAAGGAATTGTTCGTCGACCAGTTAACAAAATAGTAAAACTTGTAACCAATACTTTGTTTTCTTTTGTCAAAATTAGTTGTAGCAAAATACACAATCATATTTGAATTAACAAAAAATTGCTCAATGAAACTGAACTACCGTACATATTGCTGCATTGTATTCACAATGGAAATACTAGCCAGGAATAAGTCGCGATTTAGTCTAATTCATGTTGCATTGTTGTAGCCCTGCAAGGTGGGCGGCAATGTTTAGGTTCGATACATTGTTTAAGACAATGTGTATGTTCGATATGTTGTTCACCCCTTCCGTAGCATACCAATTATTATTCACATTAATTGGCCACTCACTTGAGTCAATGGGGGAATCTTCTCTGCACTTCTATTAGGAGTCACATTCGCCTGGTTCGGATTGTAGGAGAGAGTATTCTCTCTTTCCTACGCTCTCTCCTAGAAGTCACATTCGCTCAGTTCGGATGCAGAGAGGACTTTCCAGTGCTACGGTCGTCGATGTGATCTCGACCTTGTTTACGCTACATTTGCTCACCGCGACACACTTGCATTCTAACTCTCGTTGCTAAAACTTACAATCTCGCTATCGTTGATTAAAATCTTACAATCTTGCTTTCGTTGTTTAAAGACTTGTTTTCTAACTCTCATTGATTCAACTTGCATTCTCGAACTAGCACGCATTAAGGTAAAGTTTTGTTTCATTCAAAACTCACTAACTTGCCAAGTAAATTGGAAAATATATTTTAATACCAAATTGTTTTATTTTGTTTTTATTTCTTTATTGTTTTTTCTCCCCTTCATAGGTATCACGCCAACACCCAGAGTGTCAGTGTTCGAAGCGTGGTAATGCCCAGCCAACGTCTCCTTTCATAGACCATAAAATCTCTGGCGTCTGTGCTGTGTGTCTCCACATCCGTTGCACAGATGCAAGGCCGGGGCCATGGACAAATTCATTGAATTCGCCAAGTTCATAAAATGAATACCCTTAGTTTAAGAATTTGAACTACTGATTATTGTGAATTTTATCAAAAGAAATTGTACTAGGTTAAGTAAATGAATTGTACCCGTAGTCTAAGTACGCTCGTCAAGTTAATCTCTTTTAAACGAATCTGCTCTAAAGCGCCGCTTACCCAGTAAAATGACACACATCATTAAGTCACTATTGTAACTGACTCGCACTGGTAAGCATCTCATCTCTATCTCAATAAACCATAGTAGCTTTACGTTTTGTAACGTTTCTAAGAAAATTACTAACTGGTTTTATTTTCTCTTTTCTTGTTTTCGCTAATTATTCCTCATTTGCTATGAGGAATAATTAATCAAGCTAAAATCTCTATCATACAGTCCACTCAGCACTGTTGGGATATCTCGTTTATTATTTATCACTCTATGCTTATTTACCTCCAGCGGAATCCCAGCACCACAAACTCATAAATAACTACAATTTTTTCAATCCCATTGGGAACTATCATGGCGAAGCCGTTGTGGCCCATGCCACCATATTTGTGACATATGACAACTCCAACGGTGAAATGCCTCGACTGCCTTAGTCAGCAGGATTGTCTTCAGATCGCACGTGATGCCAATTGCTTTGACCAACATTTTCATGAATCCTGCTAATAGGGTATTAGCAACGAATGTCGACCATGTGGAGGGGGTTTTCTTTAACCAGGAAAGGACGATCGTAGAATCGGTCCACTATATCAATTTCAGCTGCAATTACTTTATATAATTCTTATGCTAAAACTGCACCACACAATTCTTGCCTTGGAAGTAAAATTGATTTTAAAGGGGCCACTTTTGTTTTGCTGGAAAGCAGAAAAGTGGAGATTTCACAATTTGATTCGATTATACACCACCCCCGCGTATGCCTTCTCTGAGGCATCAGAAAAAATATGAAGTTCGGCTACACAATCAGGCTTATATTTGACCCATCGAGGTATTTGAATAGAATTAACACCATGATATGTTTCAACGAATTTCTGCCACTCTTTTTCGTTCGAATACGGAAGAGAATCATCCCAATCAATTTTGTCAAGCCATATGCGTTGCATACTATTTTTGCTACTATAATAACTGGGCTTAACCAACCTATAGGATCAAATAGTTTAGCAATTGCGGAAAACACCTCCCGCTTTGTATAATTATGTTTATGGACAAGATGCTTGACATTAAAATAAACAAGTGTAAATGCGTTAAGTTCGGCCGGGCCGAACTTTGGATACCCTCCACCATAGATATACTGACAGTTACTTTAAATAAAAATATAGGGAACATACCAAAAAGTGTACCTATACCGACATTTGTACAAACCGATTATGGTCCTTATTATTGGTCCAAGACCCCATGTATCTATGGACCAACTTTGTTCAAAAAATTTTTGATTTCATCTAAACATTGCCCATCTTATTATTTCACCCAATATTAGTTCAATTTCGAAGATGTGGAAAATCGGTCCACTCCTTCTGCTACCTCCCATGTAGGGGCTGGGCCTAAATGCGGGTTAGAGTTCATATATATGAATATAACTAAGGTTAATTATCGAACCTTATATTCTAGTTTTTTCGTATCTTCCGCAAATGATTAAAACAGAGTCTTAGAACCAAACCCACACACGGAACAAACTATTACAAACAAACTATTTTAATATAAACAAGTGAAAAAGCGTTAAGTTCGGCCGGGGCGATCTTTGGATACCCTTCACCATAGATATACTGACAGGTCCTGGGAAAATATGGGGAACATACCAAAAAGTGTACCTATACCGACATTTCTACAAACCGATTATGGTTCTAAATATTAGTCCTAGACCACATCTTTCATTGGACCAAATTTGTGTAAAAAAAATTTTGATTTCATCCAAACGTTGCCAGAGTCTTAGAACCAAACCCAAACACACAAATCATATAACTATTTTAATATAAACAAGTGAAAAAGCGGTAAGTTCGGCCGGGCCGAACTTTGGATACCCTCCACCATAGATATACTGACAGGTACTTGAAATGAAAATATAGGGAATATAAACCATAATACAAATTCTAAACTGGATAAATTACTCTCAGCCTTAGCCATAGGGCTGAGGTAATTGAGATGAGAGTGTATACACTTTGACAGGGTGAAAATGTGCCTCATCGAAATATATTTGTTTTTGACACCATGTTTCTTTGGACAAAATCCGTTTCAGAAAATTTAGACGATTTTAATATAAATAATGGGGTTATATGGGCACTAGCACAAAAAAGGGGGCGAATATTAATAATTGTTAGTGGAGAGATTTGTTACCATATACGACTACAAAATACCAAATTGCAGCGAATTCGGTTGAAAATGCGCTCAAGAACCCCAAAAATACCGAAAATTGGGGATACCCTTATAAGACAACCCTATGCAAAATTTCAGCACCCTGTCTCCAATCCTGCAGAAGATAGCGTGATTACAACAGACGGACGGACGGACATGGGTCGGAAATGAATATTTCGGAGAGTTACAAACGAAATTACAAAATTAATATACCCTCCATACTATGGTGGAAGGTATAAAATGGGGTTATACGGGACGACCCCAAAAAGGGGGCGAATATTAAAAATGTTTGATATGGAGTTTTGTTACCATATACGACTAAAAATACCAAATTTCAACGCATTCGGTAGAAAAATTCGCTCAAGAACCCCAAAATACCGAAAATTGGGGGTACCCTTATATGGGGGCTATCCGAAAAAATTGACCTATATTTATAATTTTTTATGAAAACATTTGGTACCTATTAAGAATTCAAAACACTAAATTACAGCCACTTCGGTGGAAAAATACGATCAAAGCCCTTAATATACTGAAAATTAGGGGACTAACAGAAAAAGTGGTCCTATATTTATAACTTTTTGTTGAGTTAGTACCCAATAAGAACTCAATGTATCAAATTTCAGCGTATTCGGTTGAAAAACGAGCTCAAGAACCCCAAAATACCGAAAATTGGGAGGTACTGTTCGGCGCTATGCCTAAACGTGGACCGATATATCCCATTTACGAACTTGACCAGCCTGCAGACAAAATACAAACGTATGCAAAATTTCAGCACCCTATCTCAATGCCTTCAGAAGATAGCGTGATAACAAGAGACGGATGGACAGGCGAACATGACTAGATCGTCTTAGATTTTAACCCTGATCAAGAATATATATATATACTTTATTGGGTCGGAAATTAATACTTCGATGAGTTCCAAACGGAATGACAAATTAATATACCCTCCATACTATGGTGGAGGGTATAAAATGGGGTTATAGGGGACGAGCCCACAAAGGGGGAGAATATTTAACATTTTTGGTATGGAGTTTTGTTACCACATACGACTACAAAATACCAAATTCCAACGCATTCGGTAGAAAAACGCGCTCAAGAACCTCAAAATATCGAAAATTGGGGGTACCTTTATATAAGGGCTATCCAAAAAAATGGACCTATATATATAATTTTTTGTGGAGAGATTTGGTAATAAGAAATCAAAATACTAAATTACAGCCGATTCGGGCTACCAGAAAAAGTGGACCTATATTTATATGTTTTGTGGAGACATTTAGTACCCAATAAGAACTCAATATACCAAATTTCAGCGTATGCGGTTGAAAAACGCGGGAGCTATGCCTAAAAGTGGACCATCTACAAACTCGACCTGCCTGCAGACAAAAGACAAACCTATGCAAATTTTCAGCTCATTATCTCAATTCCTTCAGAAGTTAGCGTGATTACAACAGACGGACGGACATGGCTAGATAGTCTTAGAATTTCGCAATTGTCCATTTTCGCAATTCAAATTTTGCGGAACCTAAAGCCCTAATAGGTTGGTCTCTCGATCTATGCGCAGTCTACAAATCATGATATCGTAGGATGTGTGCAGCATGAGGGAATTGAGATTCGATATCATCGGCCAACTGTAATAAAATCTGAATGGCTAAAGATGGAGCGCAATTAACTCTAAACGTGAATGTCTGTAGCTCATAATCTTGGATAGGATTATTGGGAGTGTTGAGGCGAGGGGTTTGCTCTACTCCTCGCCGTGGTGATGTTTGTGTGATGGTTGGGGGTGATCAATGTATTAATTCAAGGGAGCGGGGTGATGAGACAACAAGAAAACTCCCAAGCAATTAATGGTGTATGAAATAGAAAGAAATGCAAAGAAAATAAAACACAAGAGTTATTTATATAATATTCTAAATATCTTGGATTTATTGGAGCTTCTTTCTTTTCCTTATTACAACAAATAAATTACCTCTTGTAATTTATGGTGGCGGCGACAGAGACCTGTTAATAACGCGTAGACGTTATGCGACTAGTTAGCTCTAAGGAGGTTGGTCGACAAGTTAACTCTAAGGAGGTTAAACGACAAGTGAACGCTGTGGTTCATGCAATCACAGAGGATTGCGGTGATCGCTGAGGATCGGTTGTCGTTTACTACTACATTTACATATTCCAATGGGAGAAATGTGTCGAGCAAGGAGAGCAAAACATCAACAACCACTGCTCGGTGGCATCTGCACTCTACGGTCTCCGCTGAGGGAATTTGCGGAGGAGATGCCCGTGGTGTCAATCAGCAGACGTGATTGACTGAGCTCGGGAAGTTGAGTCAGAACGTATCAAACTTATACATTCCGGCCCCCTTGCTACGACCGGCAAAGTAGCAATTAACAATTTAATTGGAATATGGGTTAGTAAAATCCATATATGAACGTAAATTCAGATTTCAAGTGAGCTTTATGTTACAAATTTAGTAAACGACACGAGTTTTGTAAACGGGTGATTTGTGTATTCAAACGATATTTTAATTTACTAAGGTGATCTATTATGGATGGGAGATTAGGTGGCAGGCACTGAACCGGTCAGTATATACCCGAATATAGACTTTTGGGCCAACAACGAATTTAAAACTAATTGTGGTGGTTCAGCTTATAGTATGTGGGGGTAAAGATCAGCGCCAAGTAGCAAATCTATTGGGCTGTCGTCAAAGGAGTCAGCTAAATCTAAAGGAATTTTAGATTTCAAACTTGCAATAGGTGGATGTGAGAACAATTTCCCCTTAACAGTAGGCCGAACAATCGCCTTTGCTTCAACAATTTTAGACGAGTTCTTGGGGGAAGTCAACTTAAGTGGACACATTTCTCTTGGTGTAGCAGGGTTGGATTCCTTCTTCGAATTACCAGAAATGCCAAGTAAATTTTTAAGTTTTTTACTTACAACAGATACCTTGGATGAAGGATCAATAATGGCACGAACAGGATGTGTTTTTCCATTATGAACTACATTTACTACTGCTGTTCCTATGAGAACCTTGGTATCTTGGGAGGGGTGAGGTATCGGTGGATTTACAACTTTTTTTTTTCGAAGAAGAGTGCGACACATTAGATTCTCGACTTTTGACTTTAGTAAAAGCCGGAGAAGGTTTTTCTGAAGAATGAGGCAACGAAGTCTGTCCTCGACTTTTGACCTTTGTAAAAGCCGGAGGTGACTTGGAGGAAACAACAACCTTATTGATTAGTGACCGGTGAAGAAGGCTGTGGTGCCTTTGCTTGCATATAGTGCAACTATGTTTACTATTGCACGTTTTGACTACATGTCCAGGAGACAAACAATTTACACAACATTTATTTTTTTTAACAATCGAGAATTTGTCCTCAAACGAAAGTTTTAGAAACTGGAGGCAGAGTCGATGATGATGGCTCTGGTCAGGACAAATGGAACAAGAAGTTGTGGAGGGTGAATTTATAGCTCGAGGTGGGGTAACACATTTAGAATTATGTAACGACAACAATTTATTAGGGGATTGAGGAGTAGCAATATTACTAGGTGACAACTTCTTAGAGGAGGAATGCTTTTTCTTTGGCAACAACTTATTTTTGGAGGGGAGGGCGTGTTTTAGGCAAATCAATGTTTGTATCCTCTCTGTGAGGAAAGCCTCTAATTCTACCCAAGAGGACAACGACGATTTATTTTTTATACTTTGCTCCCACAGAGTCAAAGTAATTTTTGGCAATCGCTGTAAGCAAATAAAAACAACAATCGGATCCCAATGATCCGTGAATTGTTTATAAATAAAGTGGTGAACAGATCCCGAAAGGTGGGCCAAGATATAAAATCGCCAGAGAAAACTTCAATGTCGATAGGTGGAACAACTAGACTATGCTTATCGACAGGTGGATTGCTGTAGCTATTTTTGGTGGAAGAATTTTGAAATTCTGAAGGAACTATAGGAGTGGTGGACTGCACATTATTCGAAGCGGAAGGTGAAGAGAAGGTGATAAATGGCATATAATGTTTTTGTATGATCAACGCGACGTAGGGTGATCAGTACAAGGCGATAAAATGCAAATATTTTGTATGGGAGAAAGTATGTATTAAAAAAGAAGTGGTAGTGTAAGTCGACTAAAACGACTTAAATTGTACAAGAAATGAGAACGGGTGATGTGTGTTGCTATGGTGAGATTAAAATAGGAAATTTAGAGCAAACAAACAGCAACAACACGGATTTGTTCTCCAGCGATCAACGACGCTTTATATGATCACTACATTAGAAACAAATGTGGACTGTATTTTCTGGAAGCCGACCAATGCCAATTAAATTTCGATAAAAATTGGCAAACAAACAAAAAGACTAACACTCGCGGTAGCTCACTTTTAACGAAATCTGAGTTTACGTACCTGGTGTTAGTATGGTGATTTGTTGATGTGGTGATGAGAGATGATTCAAAATAATAATTTCTCCGTCAGCAACAAAAACAACAAGGTGACTGGCTTCAATCCGGCTCGATGCGACCAAATGTTGAGGCGAGGGGTTTGCTCTACTCCTCGCCGTGGTGATGTTTGTGTGATGGTTGGGGGTGATCAATGTATTAATTCAAGGGAGCGGGGTGATGAGACAACAAGAAAACTCCCAAGCAATTAATGGTGTATGAAATAGAAAGAAATGCAAAGAAAACACAAGAGTTATTAATATAATATTCTAAATATCTTGGATTTATTGGTGGTTCTTTCTTTTCCTTATTACAACAAATAAATTAACTCTTGTAATTTATGGCGGTGGCGACAGAGGCCTGTTAATAAGCCGGTGCACAACTGTAATGGCAGAAACACACTCATTATTACCAGTAGGGTAGATTTGCCGGTGCACAACTGTAATTTGACACCCTTTTTTATGACCTTTTGCTTCCCACGAAAACTTGGGTGGTCTTTTGCTGCTAATATAAACAAAGAGTGTATTTTAATGTTCTTTTGCTGCTAATATAAACAATGAGTGTATTTTAATGTTCTTTTGCTTCCTGAAAAAGCTCCTCCTTAGTTTTGGCTCCACAAATAAGATGTTTATGGTGCGGATCTTTTTCAATGAATCCCCTACCCCCTCTACCCTCGTCTTCCCAACCATCACAGAGATTGTAGTTAACAAGGAGTGATCGTGAGTTTGGTTCATAATAAAAACAATGTTTGTATTTTAATTTTCTTTTGCTTCTTAATAAAAAAACGGGGGTGTAATGTGACACTCTTTTGCTTCCTAATATAAAAACTCATTCATAATTTTTGGGCTCTACAAATTGATTATGTTGTTCACGTGTTATTTTTTACTCAGTGAATACCCTGTCCACTTGTCGGTCTCCACATCTTGGAGATTGTAGTTGACAATAAATTATTGCGACCCTCCGGTTTGCAATACCGCATATTGTCATCCTTTTCCAAGCACTTGTTTATATTATTCGTATTTCAAAATATTGTGAAATTGTAACATGCGAAGACCGACGTGTGTGGCACACACACACACACACGTATGAAAAGCTCCTCCTTAGTTTTGGCTCCACAAATAAGTTGTTTATGGTGCGGATCTTTTTCGATGAATCCCCTACCCCCTCTACCCTCGTCTTCCCAACCATCACAGAGATTGTAGTTAACAAGGAGTGATCGTGAGTTTGGTTCCTAATATAAACAATGATTGTATTTTAATGTTCTTTTGCTTCTTAATTAAAAAACGGGGGTGTAATGTGACACTCTTTTGCTTCCTAATGTAAACAACTTCTGCATAATTTTTGGGCTCTACAAATTGATTATGTTGTTCACGTGTTATTTTTTACTCAGTGAATCCTCTGTCCCCTGTTCGCTCTCCCCAAGTTAGAGATTGTAGTTGACAATAAAATGATTGGGAGCCTCCGGTTTGCAATACTGCATATTGTCATCATTTTCCAAGCACTTGTTTGTATTATTCTTATTTCAAAATATTGTGAAATTGTAACATGCGAAGACCGATTTGTGTGGCACACACAAAATTCTCAAGCTTTTTATTATATTATTATTTTTAATATATTCGAGTATTTTAGGATTTTTTTTCGTGGGGAAATATATATATATATATATATATATGTGGTGGTGGTTTAATTTCGTATAAAAAGAGTATAAATTATTTGATTAAAAACAGTGTGACATTAAGACCTAAAGCGATGACGTCTAACGCAGATTTAATAAAGTTATTCAACTCCTATAACTTTAAATCCATTATTAGGATAAAGGAGATGGTAGAAAATAAGGACTACATAATCAGTGGAGCATTTAGAACTCAAACTAAATATGGGGAACGAATTGTACTCAAGTTGGAAGATGATATTCTTTATTTACCAACTCGATTCCTAAGTTTACGAGATGAAGATGTAAAGGAGTTAAATTCTGGTGGATATTCTTTAAAAAAAATACCATTGAGAGAAGAAAGAGAAAATACTTTATACAAATTGGAATTGAAAAACGCAAAATCAGATTTTTTTTATCAACAATATTTAGCATAATTGAAAATATGTAAATAAAATGAAAAATATTACAAACATAAATGAATGTGGTTTATATATTGAATACAAATAATTGTTCAGATGGCATTTGTAGAATACAGCTTTTAAAAGAAAGATGTCTCGCTTTAATAGAGAAGACGAACGTCTGAAAACTTTTAAACATTGGCCGTTAACATATCCAGATATCAAAGAAATGGCAGCAGTTGGCCTTTTTTATACTGGAGTGAGAGATGTTACTAGATGTTATTTTTGCAATGTTGATATTGTTTATTGGGAAGAAACCGATTGTCCTGTTGCTGAACATTTACGATGGTCATACAGTTGTCCCTTAATAAGAAGGTGTTTTACAAATAATGTACCAATATGTCCTAAAACATTGGATTCTATGCTTCCAGAAATGGGTCAAGATGTTTGCGGCAGTAAATAAGAAAACAAAAATAATTAAATTTTTGAAGAAATAAAAACACAATAAATATATAAATTTTATTATCATTTCTCTTTATTGATTTCATTATATATTATATCATTGATATTAGCCCAATTTTGTTCTATGAATACAAATATTTTGAATATATTATTTACAGCACATTTAAACTTAAATGATGAATGTATGGAACAGGTAGTAAAATAATTTCGACGTGCTCTCAGACACATTTTATTTTCTAAATTAATTATCGTTGAACGAATATATTTCTGTAAAAATAATTGTTTATCTCTTCCAACAACAAAAATATATTTATAGTTGTTTAATGGTGCCAGGACATCCTCCACATCATTATAGTCAATATTCCCATCCATCCAATCTAAACCATTCACATATTTCTTGCAATATGCATTGGTTCTACAGGCTTCAGATGTATCTCTTATATTAAAAGGTGGACGAAACCAAAAATGGTTTGGAACTATAGAAACTCCACCCATGTATGCTAGCTCCTTCATAAATATATGTTTGTGGTTCCCATGACAAAATTGGAAATCCAGTAATGCAATATCCGATCTGTCAAGTTCATCCATCTTCGTGGAGATGTTAAATGCGACTGAAGAATTCCATATTCTAAATTATGTTTTTTTCAATAAAAATTTTAAGCAAAGGTGTCCGCAATTGTATGTATTGTATCGTTGATCTCGTCTATAATTATATGTTACATTTGTCCCCAAATAGCGTAATACTTCTATTGGAGGTTGGAGATTCCCAAAACTATCATAATATTCAATATAATTATTATTTTTATAATACGCCACCCAATGTGTTCCAGCTCCACTTTCATTATCTAAATTAATAATTCCACATTCATTTATATAAGGTTTATTTGGTAATCTATTACGCATATAAACATTTCTGAAGTGGGGAATATATTTTCCCAAAGGCGTATATATGCGTGTCAGTGAGAGGACCTTTAGGTAGCTGCATTATTAGTTTTTTGAATTGTCATCTACAAAAATGCCATATCCCTTTTTATAAGGTTTCAAATAGAGGCCTTTACCCATCGCAATGGCTTCTATGGTTTTATTGTGTCTAGTTTGCTCATCCAATGATTGTTTTGCTTTTTTAGCATTCATTACTGCATTAGCAATTGCTGAACTACCCGATGCTAACGCTCCCAATGCTCCTAACCCGGTCAGAATCGGTATAAGTGGGAGAAATCCTCCGGTTTTGGGAACCCTTATTACTCGGGGTATAACCACCTTAGACTTCTTTCCTCGGAACGTCTTTTGAATTTCTTTCTTTGCCATATGTATAGCAGCATCAATATCTGTTGGTTTAGCAGCTTTAAGAGTTGATGTAGCATTTTTAACAGCATTTTTAAAAATTTGCTGCCCTGATATATGTTTTGAATTATTATTATTATTCAACATTCCAAACTTAGTTTTAGCTTTCATTGCGTTCGTTACAAAATATGCGTTCAGTTTTTCTCCAATACTACTATCTTTAGCTTTCACACGTTCCCACGCTCTTTCAGTCAGTTCACGATCTGCAATATGTCGTTGTTCAATGTCTTCTGTTTTTGCATAGGCAATATCGTGTACTTTACACGCAGCATCCAATGGATTAATACCTTTATCACCCTTTTTCAAGCGGGATTTAAGTTTTGTACCAGGTCCACAAAACTGATAACCAGGGAGATGAAGTTCCACCGGTAAAGAATTTATTAACTTATTTACAAGTCCTCTTCCTTTAACAGGCTTCTTTCTAATAAAATTATTGTTGTTATAAACAATCATTTTATACCTTTTTTTCTCTTACACTATTACAAAAATAAAGGCAAATAAATAAATAAATAGTTAATGGTTATACAAATATGAGTTAGTTGTGAAATGCGATTAGTTGAACAACAAACTAAAATTTCAGTACAAAATGTGGATTTTATACAAAAGAAAACCCCCAGACACAGCGCTTTGTTGCCTAATACAATCCGAGCCTTAATAGTGGGTCCGTCAAATTGTGGAAAGACCAATGTTATGCTAAGTCTAATAGAAAGCCCCAATGGTTTAAAATTCGAAAACGTTTATATATATTCAAAATCATTACATCAACCCAAATATGAATATCTTAAGAAACTCATTTCGTCCATAAAAGGCATGGGATTGTATACATTTAGTAATAATGAAGATGTTGTACAACCAGAAGTCATAAAACCAAATTCGATTATGATATTCGATGATGTAGCTTGTGATAAACAAAATAATATTAAAATTTACTTCAGTATGGGCCGTCACAAGAATGTTGATTCATTCTACCTCTGTCAAACATATACACGAATTCCAAAACATTTGCTACGAGATAATTCAAATATGATTATTATATTCAAGCAAGATGATTTGAATTTAAGACACATATACAATGATCATGTTGGAAGTGATATGAGTTTTGAAACATTCAAAGACATATGTCGCGAATGCTGGAAAGTCAAATATGGATTTCTAACTATTAGCAAAGATGATGAAATTGAATCTGGAAGATATAGAAAAGGCTTTCATATATTTATACAGCCTTAATACTAGTAATATTATTTAAAATATCTCTGTTGTAATTAATTCTATTAGTATAATATTAACCATGGAAGAAGAAATGTTGAAACGACTTGTTCAGTCCCGCAATGTCTTAAAGAGAAAGTTTCAGAGCATAAAAAGGGGAGAGCAAGTTAAATCAAATGAGCTGCAGAATACATTTAAACCAATAACAGAACCAATACACAAACTTCTACAGTTGAAAGAAAATACACCCAAATTAATGTTTCCTCAAAACGAAAATATAGATCCATATAATAATTCTATTATTGCGAGTACGCCCAATAAAAAAATGATGCACACAAAAAAATTTCTTAGAGATTCTAATAGCTACAATGAGTCAAAAGATGATACATTTTATTCCGACGCGAATGATGAGGGTACCGTTGATCTTTCTCTATTGAATAAAACTAAAAAGTTGGATACAGTATATGGACCACATAAAGATGTAGATGGTGAATGGAAATTTGGAGATAAACCATTAAAAGTCAATGATGAAAAAATTATTATAGGGAATAAAAATTGGGCATATACGCCTGGATTGTTCGAACTTCTATTTTATCAAAAACCTACAAACTACGACTTATCAGAACTAGAAATATACAAAAAAATTTTGCTGGATTCCAATGCCCATAAAATAAACTACAATGGCAGTGAACGAATTAAATCCAATAGGGGTTATAAATATAAAAGAATTATTAAAAGGTTAATGGAGGATACTCACAGCGGTAATGGCTTAATGAACGTTAATCTTTCTAAACCAAACTATATATACTGGGATGATCCAAATGAACTGGTAGAACGGTTAAAGCTGTTGTTAGCATCACAACAAGCAGGAAACAATAATCATAGTAACGAAATTGTATCTATTATTGAGGAACTGAGAGAAGGACATATAATATATTAGGAAACTACTACTACATGAAAACACTTAATCGATGACAGTTGATAAATTTGGACACCACTATAATTCAAAGTACAGCTCAGTTACACTAAAGGGAAATGTTTCGAGAATATTGGGAATCAATGTTGATGAAGATAACAATCTGGACATACAAAATAAAAAAATTAGGAACTTGGATCCCCCAGCGGAAGGAACAGATGCGGTCAACCAAGCATACGTACATTCGCAAAACAAAAAGCTTCAAGAAATATTAATGAAAAATGTATTTCAAGAATGTGCTAATATAAGAGAAGAAATAGCACAATTGAAACAGTCGCTGAGCGAAGTTTATAAAGTTTTATCCCAACATCCATTCAACTCACCAGCTTTTGTATATCACACTGAATAGGAAAATGGAAAAGAGAGATTTAGTAAACGAACTTCATACTCAAGCAAGAAAAAAATTTAAACGTCGAAGGGTGATTATGAAAGGGATTGATGATTTATGGCAAGCTGATTTAGTTGAAATGGGGAATTATTCCAAAGTAAATAGGGGTTACCGATTTATGCTTACAGTTATTGATACGTTTTCTAAATATGCCTGGGGTGAAGCACTTAAATCTAAAAATGCTGTAGATGTTTGTACAGCTTTCGAAAAAATTTTAAAAACTGGAAGAATTCCCAAAAATTTACAAACTGATGACGGAAAAGAATTTTTCAACAAAATATTTGGTAAACTAATGCAGAAATATAGAATAAATCATTACTCTACATACAGTGTATTGAAAGCATCAATTGTTGAACGTTTCAACAGAACGTTAAAGGGGATGATGTGGAAGGAGTTTAGTTATAAAGGAAATTATAAATGGAACAATATTTATAAAAATTTAATAAATAAATACAATAAAACCCTACATCGGACAATACAAATGTCTCCTATACAAGTAAATTCTTCAAATGAGAAAGCATTGCTCGCCTCTGTTTATAACAATATAAAAATATTTAAGAAACCTAACCTTCATGTGGGTGATTATGTACGCATCAGTAAATATAAACATCAGTTTGAAAAGGGGTATACTCCAAACTGGACAACTGAAATATTTAAAATTAGAACTATAAGAATAACAAACCCTGTAACATATTATCTAGAAGATTTTGAAGGGAATCCAATAAAGGGATGTTTCTATAGGGAAGAACTTTTGCCTACAAAAAATTCAAAAATATACTTAGTAGAGAAAATTTTAAAATCTAAGGGTAACAAAATTTACGTTAAATGGCTGGGATTCACAAATCAACATAATTCATGGATAGATAAGGATGATGTATTGTAATATATATATAAATAAAGTATTTAAATATAAGTGTTCAATGTGTTTTTTAATTATTACAACGTACAATCTTACAATGTCAAGAACATTCACTTTAACGGGTAGAGCGTCAACGTTATGCTCAAATTATTCACCGCCTATAGAGTTAGGTGATGTTGATTATGAGTGTAGTTTAATCGACTTTCAATCATACAATTCAGTTCCTAATGTGGATGATGATAATAATCTGTTTCATATTGGAGATAACACAATAAAAATACCTATCGGATCCTATGAGCTGCAAGACATTGTCGATTTTATTGAAAAGGAATATAAGGCTATGCACATAAATAAATCTGTTAACATTAAAGCTAACAATAATACTTTGCAGATAGAGATAATATCCTCTCATGACGCTATATATTTCAATAAGGAGAAATCTATAGCCAAGCTATTTGGTTTCACTGAAAAAATTCTGGAGTCTGGAAAAAAACACATTTCAAATCTTCCAGTAAATATTTTAAAGGTCAATGCTATTCAAATACACTGTAATATTGTAACTGGATCATTTATGAATAACTCACCTTCACATATTCTACACGAATTTGTATTAGATGTCCCTCCAGGCTATAAATTAGCCGAGAGACCAATGAACCTCATTTATTTGCCGGTAAACGTCAAGGAAATTAGTCGTCTAGAAATAATAATACTAGATCAAGAAGGTCGTTTAATAAATTTTCGAGGAGAGGAAATCACACTTCGAATTCATATAAGGCCAAAACAAACATGATAATCTATAATAAATACAAATATAAACAAATTCCTAAAAACATTCAACAGAAAGTTGTCAAGCCGGCAAGACCTCTTTTAACCAAAGAAAGTATAGAATTTTTAAAACTACTTAAATTAAAAGTAAAACCCAATGTCAGAAATACTTAATATAAATGAACGTCCATTCTCGGATGAAAATATTATAAAGAAAGATTATCATAGCTATGTTCCCTATATACAATCTTTTAAAAATAATGATGAGATACGCATAAGCATACAAAATCAAGATCTTTACATATTACCATCAGAAAGCTATCTGTACATTGAAGGCTATTTGAGAAAAGCAAATGGAGAATTAACAACAAACGCTAAACTAAGAAATAATTGCGTGGGTTACATGTTTGACGAAATTCGCTATGAACTAAATGGGATTGAAATTGATCGAACACGCTATTTAGGAGTGACTACAAAAATTAAAAATTGGGTTTCCCTAAATGCATCTGAAAGTAACGTCATGAGTAATGCTGGATGGAGAGTAGATGGTGACATAGCTGCTAATTCTTTTAACTTTTGCGTCCCCTTAAACCGTTTACTAGGATTTGCAGAAGACTTTAACAAAGTAGTTTGTAACAGTAAACATGATTTAATTCTTTTGAGAAGTGCTAATGACGCAAATGTATGTTATTCAACTGACTCAAAGGAAGACATTCGTCTTACCATTACAAACATTGTGTGGAAAGTTCAACACATACATTTGTCAGACTATAAAAAAATTAGTTTCTTGAAAACAATCACAGATGGAAAACCACTTCCGATAGCATTTCGTAGTTGGGATTGCTATTTTAATCCAACTTTTATTGGTGGTAGGAAACATATCTGGAATGTACAACTGTCTGTCAATCGTGAAAGACCACGGTACGTAGCTTTTGCATTTGAAAAAGACAACAAGTTACTTCATTGTGAACTTCAAAATATCAAAGTTCACTTGAATTCAGAGACGTATCCCTACGATGATTTAAATCTGAAGTTCGGGGAGAATCGTTATGCAATGCTATATGACATGTATACAAAATTTCAGCAAACATATTATTCGAGGGATCCACAGCCTCTTCTAACCTATTCAAGCTTTAAAGATAATCCAATTATCGTAGTTGATATAAGCAATCAGAACGAAACTGTTAAAAATGGACCAATTGATTTAAAAATAGAATTCGAAACACATACCCAAATACCACAAAATACTTCAGCTTATTGTCTAATTATTCATGACCGTCTCGTTGAGTATATACCTTTGACAGGAATTGTACACAAAGTAGTTTAATATATTATTTTATTAAAAAAAAATATATATATATTTACAAATAAAGAATATGCTATAAATCATTATTATTTTGTTTTACAACTTATTGAAGGTATGTAAAATATTAACAAATAAAGAATATGCTATAAATCATTATTTTTATTACTATTATTATTTTGTTTTACAACTTATTGAAGGTATGTATTAAAAAAATCTTGCTGTTCTGTTGGTGAAAGCAACTCTATAGGTATATCATTTAAATTGACATTTAAATGTAATGGTTGTATATTGGTTAAATCTATCCTATCATTATCTACATCTGTACTCATTGAGAGTGAATGTAAATTATCCATATTTGAAGAATTCAAATCATTTATCTTATAGTGACCCCAAGCATATGTATTAATACCATCTTCCCTTATGAATCTTTTATTATCTTGATAGCTTAGACATACCTTTGTTATTTTTTGTATACACATCATGTTTCTTCGACCTAAACGACATACTTTATTGTTATATAACTGACTTTATATAATATGTTATAGGGTTTGTTATTGTATATTTTTTTAATACAGTTGTCCAGTTTTTGACACCTTTCAAACTGATGTTTTATTTACTGATCTACATAATCACCCACATGAAGGTTAGGTTTCATAAATATTTTTATATTGTTATAAACAGAGGCTAGCAATGCTTTCTCATTTGAAGAATTTACTTGTATAAGACATTTGTATTGACATGTAGGGTTTTATATATATTTATTTATTAAATTTTTATAAATATTGTTCCATTTATAATTTCCTTTATAACTAAACTCCTTCCACATCATCCCCTTTAACGTTCTGTTGAAACGTTCAACAATTGATGCTTTCAATACACTGTATGTAGAGTAATGATTTATTCTATATTTCTGCATTAGTTTACCAAATATTTTGTTGAAAAATTCTTTTCCGTCATCAGTTTGTAAATTTTTGGGAATTCTTCCAGTTTTTAAAATTTTTTCGAAAGCTGTACAAACATCTACAGCATTTTTAGATTTAAGTGCTTCACCCCAGGCATATTTAGAAAACGTATCAATAACTGTAAGCATAAATCGGTAACCCCTATTTACTTTGGAATAATTCCCCATTTCAACTAAATCAGCTTGCCATAAATCATCAATCCCTTTCATAATCACCCTTCGAAGTATTAAGTTCGTTTACTAAATCCCTCTTTTCCATTTTCCTATTCAGTGTGATATACAAAAGCTGGTGAGTTGAATGGAACTTGGGATAAAACTTTTATAAACTTTGTCAGCGCACTGAATTATTATTTCTTCAAAATATATTAGCACCAATTCTTGAAATATATTTTTCATTAATTTTTTGAAGCTTTTTGTTTAAACATTGTTTAAGTACTGTGTGTTGTATATGATCTGTTTTCCGTATAGCAAATTTAATTTTTTTATTTTGTACGACAGATTGTTATCTTCATCAACATTCGTATGGTAAATCGTTTCAAAATCATGAAGATGTGTAGGGTATTCAACTTATCATGAAGATGTGTAGGTTATTCAATATACATTAAGAATATATCAGTTACATGAATTATCTGTTTCCTGCTAATATTTGATGCTAACAACAGCTTTAACCGTTCTACCAGTTCATTTGGATCATCCCAGTATATATAGTTTGGTTTAGAAAGATTAACGTTCATTAAGCCATTACCGCTGTGAGTATCCTCCATTAACCTTTTAATAATTCTTTTATATTTATAACCCCTATTGGATTTAATTCGTTCACTGCCATTGTAGTTTATTTTATGGGCATTGGAATCCAGCAAAATTTTTTTGTATATTTCTAGTTCTGATAAGTCGTAGTTTGTAGGTTTTTGATAAAATAGAAGTTCGAACAATCCAGGCGTATATGCCCAATTTTTATTCCCTATAATAATTTTTTCATCATTGACTTTTAATGGTTTATCTCCAAATTTCCATTCACCATCTACATCTTTATGTGGTCCATATACTGTATCCAACTTTTTAGTTTTATTCAATAGAGAAAGATCAACGGTACCCTCATCATTCGCGTCGGAATAAAATGTATCATCTTTTGACTCATTGTAGCTATTAGAATCTCTAAGAAATTTTTTTGTGTGCATCATTTTTTTATTGGGCGTACTCGCAATAATAGAATTATTATATGGATCTATATTTTCGTTTTGAGGAAACATTAATTTGGGTGTATTTTCTTTCAACTGTAGAAGTTTGTGTATTGGTTCTGTTATTGGTTTAAATGTATTCTGCAGCTCATTTGATTTAACTTGCTCTCCCCTTTTTATGCTCTGAAACTTTCTCTTTAAGACATTGCGGGACTGAACAAGTCGTTTCAACATTTCTTCTTCCATGGTTAATATTATACTAATAGAATTAATTACAACAGAGATATTTTAAATAATATTACTAGTATTAAGGCTGTATAAATATATGAAAGCCTTTTCTATATCTTCCAGATTCAATTTCATCATCTTTGCTAATAGTTAGAAATCCATATTTGACTTTCCAGCATTCGCGACATATGTCTTTGAATGTTTCGAAACTCATATCACTTCCAACATGATCATTGTATATGTGTCTTAAATTCAAATCATCTTGCTTGAATATAATAATCATATTTGAATTATCTCGTAGCAAATGTTTTGGAATTCGTGTATATGTTTGACAGAGGTAGAATGAATCAACATTCTTGTGACGGCCCATACTGAAGTAAATTTTAATATTATTTTGTTTATCACAAGCTACATCATCGAATATCATAATCGAATTTGGTTTTATGACTTCTGGTTGTACAACATCTTCATTATTACTAAATGTATACAATCCCATGCCTTTTATGGACGAAATGAGTTTCTTAAGATATTCATATTTGGGTTGATGTAATGATTTTGAATATATATAAACGTTTTCGAATTTTAAACCATTGGGGCTTTCTATTAGACTTAGCATAACATTGGTCTTTCCACAATTTGACGGACCCACTATTAAGGCTCGGATTGTATTAGGCAACAAAGCGCTGTGTCTGGGGGTTTTCTTTTGTATAAAATCCACATTTTGTACTGAAATTTTAGTTTGTTGTTCAACTAATCGCATTTCACAACTAACTCATATTTGTATAACCATTAACTATTTATTTATTTATTTGCCTTTATTTTTGTAATAGTGTAAGAGAAAAAAGGTATAAAATGATTGTTTATAACAACAATAATTTTATTAGAAAGAAGCCTGTTAAAGGAAGAAGACTTGTAAATAAGTTAATAAATTCTTTACAAATGGAAACGGCATCTCCCATTTCTTGTAAATTGTGAACTCAAGAACTTAAAAAAAAAAAGAAAAAAAGTGATTATTTAATCCATTCAATGTCAAATTAATTTTTTACTATATTACCTATGACAAAACTTTTATCCATATGTAATGATACATATTCCTTCATCGTTCATTTAGTAATATCAAGTTGATGTGGTGGCGTTGAAAGCTTTTGTTAGGTAGTAAGGAAAAACGACCGCATTTTTGTAAAACCCAACACGTTAATGGGTTTATAATAATAATAATTCAAAACATATATCAGGGCAGAAATTTTTAAAAATTTTCTTGAGAGCCATCGGGAACTCTTAATCCTCTAAAATCAGACATTCATTCCTGATTGGGTGTAAAAGACTTGTCTTCTTATGTCAATGTTGTATGAAGCTGTTTCCCTTGCATCGCCCATTGCTGGTTCACCTAATGCTGCCATCACACACCATTTGAAACAATATTCATCATTGTTTCTAATGTTTAGACATGCATTATTTTTTCCCAATGAAAGGGGTGTCCTAATGTAACGTACACCGCGAGTAAAATTTGCATTATTAATATTTATGTCAATTTTCACAATTTTTTGTAAAGCCCTACCTAGAATCTCTTTCCTGACGTCATTTTTGAGCCATATATAAGGATGGTATCAGCGTGATTTAGGAAGACTTCATTTATCATCTCCTTGTGTAATCAATGTCATTTTTGACATATGGTTAAAATGTTTATGGGAGTCTGAGATGACTCCCTTTGATGTTGAAGGACCATCTTGTTCACTTGTTGGTTTGATGTACTCCCCTTGATTAGCTGTTAAATTCAGCTCGATTAATTTAATTAAATGCTCCCTTGCATTGTTCAAAAAATCGTTTGGCATCAATATGTTACTGTTGTTCACATATTCGTAGGTGACTATGTTTTTATTAAATGAACTTTTAACAATTTGTATGTTTTCTTCTAAAGATTGGCGAACAGCACGTCTATGGTCATCACTACGAACATGAGCCGACATATTATGAACAGCTTTATTGCAGTCATTGCAGATCTTTACTTCTTTTTGATTTTCACATTTCTTAGATTGTTGTGTTTTTTCTTTATTAAATTGCACACTTTTTTGCTTTGTGTTGGAACTAAAATCAGATTGTTGATTTTCTTGTTTCGCATAAGTAGACGTTTGGGGTGTTACAGGTAAACATCCTTGATTTTTTTGGTGAAATTTTACCTGGTAAGGGTTATTGAAAAAAAACTCCGCAAATTTCACAGTGTTTCTTTAAATGGCTTAAAAATTCACGCTTAATGGTGAAGGAAATGTGACAAAATTCACAAATATATGAAGCCATTTTTATTTAAAAAAAATTTTTTTAGAGAAGTGTGATGTTGATAAATCAAGTACTTGTAGGTTATAAGCCCTTTCTGTAACAGAACTCAACATTTCGATATTTTCCGAATCAAATTCTTATGTGTAAGCATTTATTCATATGCATTGAATACTTAACTTGACATACATTGAAATGAGTGTAAACAAAATTTCCCAAGCCTCTGGAATATCACAACCAAATAAATGACATATAAATCGTATACTTTGTGTTTTTATTAATAAATATTAATAATTTTCATTTATAAATTGTTTTACAATCTTAGATTTATTGTCTGTATCTGCAGCAATTAAAGTTTTTAATGCATCTAAATGGTCCTTGACAAAGGTATCTACTTCGTCCGCAATCGAAGGATACGACGGCAATACAACATTGGAAATTATTGTTGGCTTCTCCGGTCGTAGATGGTTTTCATTCAGGGTCTCAAACCATGGATCATTTGGGCTCAATCTTATAGATCCTGACCATCTGGTATAAGTTCATCCGCTGCATGTTGTTGACTTGCATTTGTAAGCCTATCTTTGGCATTTTCAAATGCTTTCTCCACACATCATCATCCATGAAAGTATCTATTAATGAGTCCCCATTTTTTAGGAGGTGCTTATCTGTAAACCGGACTTCGAATTTAATAATTTCGAAGACAGCTGTTACTTCATCCATGTCAGAAACTCCTACAAAATTATTCATGTTGCTTTTCAAAATGCTTTTGTAACACTGAATAATTTTGTAAATTCGAATTAGGCTTTAAACGTTTTAAGCCTTATAGAATATCCAGCCTAAAAGCGTGCTATATTTTTCGATTTAAACATTGTATGTGAAAAACAAATTTCCTAAAATACTCGAATATAACAAAAATAATAATAATATAAAAACCATGAGAATTTTGTGTGTGCCACACACGTCGGTCTTCGCATGTTACAATTTCACAATATTTTGAAATAAGAATAATACAAACAAGTGCTTGGAAAATGATGACAATATGCAGTATTGCAAACCGGAGGCTCCCAATCATTTTATTGTCAACTACAATCTCTAACTTGGGGAGAGCGAACAGGGGACAGAGGATTAACTTAGTAAAAAATAACACGTGAACAACATAATCAATTTGTAGAGCCCAAAAAGTATGCAGAAGTTTTGTTACATTAGGAAGCAAAAGAGTGACGCATTACACCCCCCGTTTTTTTTTATTAAGAAGCAAAAGAACATTAAAATACAATCATTGTTTTTATTAGGAACCAGACTCACGATCACTCCTTGTTAACTACAATCTCTGTGATGGTGGGAATCGAAAAAGATCCACACCATAAACATCTTATTTGTGGAGCCAAAAATAAGGAGGAGCTTTTCATACGTGTGTGTGTGCCACAAACGTCGGTCTTCGCATGTTACAATTTCACAATATTTTGAAATACGAATAATATAAACAAGTGCTTGGAAAAGGATGACAATATGCGGTATTGCAAACCGGAGGGTCGCAATAATTTATTGTCAACTACAATCTCCAAGATGTGGAGACCGACAAGTGGACAGGGGATTCACTGAGTAAAAAATAACGCGTAAACAACATAATCAATTTGTAG
>NW_026882011.1:0-38873 GCF_032173495.1 Musca vetustissima
AGAAAAAAATTTCCAAGGACGTTGGCAGTTTTAGGCGTGGATTTTTTAAAGAAAAAAATTTCCAAGGACGTTGGCAGTTTTAGGCGTGGATTTTTTAAAGAAAAAAATTTCCAAGAACGTTGGCAGTTTTAGACCATTTTTTCGAGAGTTTTATTGTCCTGGGCTTAGATTTTTTGAAATAATATTTTTTCAAAAGACTAGACCATTTTTAAAAATATTTTTCAGAGGACTTGGAGACTCAAAGGCTTGGGATTTTATTTTTTTCAAGGACTATATATTTTATTTAAAGAACAAATTTTCCGAAGAAAATGGGTGTCTTAGGCGTGAATTTTGTAAAGAAAAAAATTTCCAAGGACGATGGGTGTATTAGGCGTTGATTTTTTAAAGAAAAAAAAATTCAAGGACGATAGGTGACTTAGGCGTGGATTTGTTAAAAAAAAATTCTAAGGACGATGAGGACACCCATCGTCCTGGCGTGGATTTTTTAAAGAAATTTTTTTCTAAGGACGATGAAGACACCCATCGTCCTGGCGTGGATTTTTTAAAGAAACATTTTCTAAGGACGATAAAGACACCTATCGTCCTGGTGTGGATTTTTTAAAGAAAAAATTTCCAAGGACAATGGGTATCTTAGGCGTGGAATTTTTAAGAAAAGAATTTCCAAGGACGTTGATAGTTTTAGGCGTGGATTTTTAAAGAAAAAAATTTCCAAGGACAATGGGTATCTTAGGCGTGAATTTTTAAAGAAAAAAATTTCCAAGGACAATGGGTATCTTAGGCGTGAATTTTTAAAGAAAAAAATTTCCAAGGACAATGGGTATCTTAGGCGTGAATTTTTAAAGAAAAAAATTTCCAAGGACAATGGGTATCTTAGGCGTGGATTTTTAAAGAAAAAAATTTCCAAGAACGTTGGCAGTTTTAGGCGTGGATTTTTTAAAGAAAAAAATTTCCAAGAACGTTGGCAGTTTTAGGCGTGGATTTTTTAAAGAAAAAAATTTCCAAGAACGTTGGCAGTTTTAGGCGTGGATTTTTTAAAGAAAAAAATTTCCAAGAACGTTGGCAGGATTAGGCGTGGATTTTTTAAAGAAAAAAATTTCCAAGGACGTTGGCAGTTTTAGGCGTGGATTTTTTAAAGAAAAAAATTTCCAAGAACGTTGGCAGTTTTAGGCGTGGATTTTTTAAAGAAAAACATTTTCAAGAACGTTGGCAGTTTTAGGCGTGGATTTTTTAAAGAAAAAAAATTCCAAGGACGTTGGCAGTTTTTGGCGTGGATTTTTTAAAGAAAAAAATTTCCAAGGACGTTGGCACTTTTAGACGTGGATTTTTTAAAGAAAAAAATTTCCAAGAACGTTGGCAGTTTTAGGCGTGGATTTTTTAAAGAAAAAAATTTCCAAGGACGTTGGCAGTTTTTGGCGTGGATTTTTTAAAGAAAAAAATTTCCAAGGACGTTGGCACTTTTAGGCGTGGATTTTTTAAAGAAAAAAATTTCCAAGGACGTTGGCAGTTTTAGGCGTGGATTTTTTAAAGAAAAAAATTTCCAAGGACGTTGGCAGTTTTAGGCGTGGATTTTTTAAAGAAAAAAATTTCCAAGGACGTTGGCAGTTTTAGGCGTGGATTTTTTAAAGAAAAAAATTTCCAAGGACGTTGGCAGTTTTAGGCGTGGATTTTTTAAAGAAAAAAATTTCCAAGGACGTTGGCAGTTTTAGGCGTGGATTTTTTAAAGAAAAAAATTTCCAAGGACGTTGGCAGTTTTAGGCGTGGATTTTTTAAAGAAAAAAATTTCCAAGGACGTTGGCAGTTTTAGGCGTGGATTTTTTAAAGAAAAAAATTTCCAAGGACGTTGGCAGTTTTAGGCGTGGATTTTTTAAAGAAAAAAATTTCCAAGGACGTTGGCAGTTTTAGGCGTGGATTTTTTAAAGAAAAAAATTTCCAAGGACGTTGGCAGTTTTAGGCGTGGATTTTTTAAAGAAAAAAATTTCCAAGGATTTTTTTAAAGAAAAAAATTTCCAAGGACGTTGGCAGTTTTAGGCGTGGATTTTTTAAAGAAAAAAATTTTTAAAAAAAAAGTTTCTAGTCCTTGGAAAAAATATTTGTTTGTTACTTTAAATATTGATCTGAAAATATTGATACCAAAAAAAATTCCTGTGCCTTTATTTAACCCCCTCTGTATGAATTAAAAAAATATGTTGTGAGCGGTGGCGTATGACTTGCCGATGTTACATTTAATGGCAGTCGTCATCATTATTGACTTCGATTTTTTTTCCTTCATCGTCGTTCGCAAATCTTTCTCTTCGAAGATGGCGAAGATACTGTGAAAATTGAGAGTGAGAAATAGAAAAAAATAGGATGCCGATTATAAACTTAAAACATATATAAAATCAAGTGTCAAAATAGACACATAAGCCAGACATTGATCAAAATTATGCCCGCAGAGAGGCAGTAAAAAATAGAGAAAGATCGTTTATTAAGTGAAGTCAGCACTGAGGGAAACCAAAAGAAAAAATCAAAAACGAAATGAAAATAAGAGTAAAATCCGCCACAATTGTACAGAGCAGTTAGATGTGACAATGTCAATAATGTGCAAAAGAGAGCGAAAAGCAAAAAAAAAAAAAAAACATTACAACAACATAATAATAATGGACTCAAATGGTCCCAATAGACATTAAATATTTCTTGCGAAAAAAGTAAACTTAATTATATTATCGGCGTTGGTAGTCAATAAAAGTTTTGAAATCAACAAAAAACCACCACGACAGCAACCATCGGAATGGTGAAATGGTGGTGCGCATGCCAAAATACCAGCAACCTCCTACTGCCAACAAATGAACTGTGAAAGAGTTACGAGGCTCCTTCGATGTCTGGCTGTTCATCATAGGAAAGTTCACTTTCATATCATCATCTCAGCTCAGGTTTGAATGGGACAAACGCAGTATGGAGATGGACGATTACTAGACTTGTGAGCCGCCGTTGCCTTATTTTGTTGATAATAACAAAACCATGAAAAAGTAAACAAAAAAAACATGGATCGATCATTTGCATTTTCAGCTAAATCACAAAAAAAATTGCCACTTAAAATTGGTGAAGGCAATAAGAGGCTCGTTGCGGACAGCCGAGTTAAATGTTTATGGTGGTTGTTGTTGTTTTTCTATACTTAGACAGGAGGACATTGGATATGAAATAATTTCGCAATGACAGGAGAGTAACAAACAGACAGACAGATCGAATGGAATGGCCAATAAATTGCTCATCAAAAGATAAAAAATAAAACGGACATTTCACAATAAAACGATGGAGGGCAGAGGGGAGCCATTAGGGAGGTTAGATCTTAATCCTTTAATTTTTGTGTGATAATATGAAAACAAATCGATAAAACAAGATCAAAAAATGGAATTAAAAAAACATTAGTAACAAATGTTGAAAGTAATCACTCCATTTCCATTTTTTCGGAGAGTGTTAAATTGCTTGTCATTTTTCGTTGCAGATTCAAAGTTTAAAGGATTTAAAGATTTTTTTGTCGAATCATTACCAAGAGAAGCTCTAGTGAAAGTATGAAAACAAACTTTTAAATACATAAAGTGTGAATGAATTAACTCAATTATATTAAGCTGTAAACAAGGAAGGCACAGTGGGCCATGAGTCAAAGGACACTCAATGAAAATAGTAGAAAACTGAAAAAACAGTAAGGAAAGTAGTAAAGTCTTACTGGGTCGGCTATATGATACCCTTCACCACTTTAGGTATATTCCATAACAGACCCCGATTTATTCAAGAGAAAAATCCACGCCTTGTATTAATCCTTGAAAAAATATTCTTTAAAAATCCACGCTTTGTATTAATCCTTGAAAAAATATTCTTTAAAAATCCACGCCTTGTATTAATCCTTGAAAAAATATTCTTTAAAAATCCACGCCTTGTATTAATCCTTGAAAAAATATTCTTTAAAAATCCACGCCTTGTATTAATCCTTGAAAAAATATTCTTTAAAAATCCACGCCTTGTATTAATCCTTGAAAAAATATTCTTTAAAAATCCACGCCTTGTATTAATCCTTGAAAAAATATTCTTTAAAAATCCACGCCTTGTATTAATCCTTGAAAAAATATTCTTTAAAAATCCACGCCTTGTATTAATCCTTGATCGATCCACAGTGCACAAAAAAAACTAAAAAATATCGAAACACAAAAATTGACATCGAATCTGTGATGTTCATGTTCATTCAATATTGTTTAGTTTTTCCTTATTAAAATTTTTCTTCTTAATTAACAAAAATCACATATTTTATGATTTTGTTTACAACATTTCTTGTTAAGCTGGCAATAAAAATTAAAGAAGAAGAAGAAAAAAACAACAACTGAAATAAGCGACAAAAGACAAAATGTTGATAAATTTTCGTGTCAAAATCATCTTTTTGCATTTAAATCAAAATAGAAAAAACAGCAATAACAGCAACGACAACAAAAACAATTCCATCATTTAAATGGAGGAGATTGTTGAGGTCCATTAAAAAATCAATGGGTACCAGCACAATGACTGCCCGGGTTGAGTTAGGTCGCCGGCCGGCCGGCTGGCAAAGTGACTGTCTTGTTAGTAATACACCAGCCAAGCAGCAGCAGCTCATTGGGTGAAGGAGATGGAGATGAGGTAGGGGAAGACCTAGGTGTTCAGTGATGATTGAATACAGTCTTCAAGTGTCATTTCTACTACTGGTCGTTATTTATCATCAAAAAATGAGAGAAAAAACAAAAACATTTTTAGTGGTAGTCATTTTCAGAAGGAAATTATCCTACCAGAGCCAGGCCAGCAATCCAAACCGAAGCAGCAAAGGTGATGAATGGTCAAAGCCATTTACTGCATTAACTTCGTCATATTGCAGTCAGGGTAATTTTTCTATGTTAAGACACATTTTATTTTCTCTGACGATGATGACGACGACGGCGACTTTTATTTTGAAGCCTGTTAAGTGCGACTGATTGATTTCGGTATGGAAGTGGGTGGGTGGATGAATGGATGGCTGGATAGCGGCAGTAAGCCATAACAAATTGGCGAAATAATCAATATAAATGACCAGCGACCGGAGAAGTGAACGAATGACCGGCCTTTTTTCATCAACGAATTTGCAAATTAATGTCACTTCGTTTTTTGTACGGAGGGGTTTTTTATATTATTGGCCTGGGAAAGTTGTGGTCTGCCTGGCAATTGATTTTTCAAATAAGGAAATTATAAAAAAACTGTTTGAGAAAAAAGGAAAGGATTTTTATTTCAGAGGAACAAAATAAAAAGAAAAAAATATTTTTTCAAGGATCTCCAAAAGGCGTGGATTTTTTAAAGAATATTTTTTCAGGGTCCATCCAACAAGTCGTGGATTTTTTAAAGAATATTTTTTCAGGGACCATCCAACAAGGCGTGGATTTTTTAAAGAATATTTTTTCAGGGACCATCCAACAAGTCGTGGATTTTTTAAAGAATATTTTTTCAGGGTCCATCCAACAAGTCGTGGATTTTTTAAAGAATATTTTTTCAGGGACCATCCAACAAGGCGTGGATTTTTTAAAGAATATTTTTTCAGGGACCATCCAACAAGGCGTGGATTTTTTAAAGAATATTTTTTCAGGGACCATCCAACAAGGCGTGGATTTTTTAAAGAATATTTTTTCAGGGTCCATCCAACAAGTCGTGGATTTTTTAAAGAATATTTTTTCAGGGACCATCCAACAAGGCGTGGTTTTTTAAAGAATATTTTTTCAGGGACCATCCAACAAGGCGTGGTTTTTTTAAAGAATATTTTTTCAGGGACCATCCAACAAGGCGTGGTTTTTTTAAAGAATATTTTTTAAACCCAACAAAGAATATATTTTTTTCTATTATATAAAAAAATAGTTTTTGTTATTTCTCATTTTTAATTTATTTTTAATACTGCCATTCACGTAAATTAAAAATATTTATTCTGTATGATTAATGACAAAAGAAACACGTGCATATCGATGCTCTAGCTGCAACAACGGCGCCAATATTTTAAAAATAATTTTCTATGTAAAATAAATTGAAATTAAATTTGTCGGTGGGCCAAATGTTTTCGAAACAAAACAAAATACGATAGACAAACGCCAACAACTACAACATCCGTTAAAGAGCTCACAATTCGATGATAGCGAACAAAAACAAAACCTAGAAGCGATTAAATGCTTTGTATATATTTTGTTACAGAGCCTCTAGTTCTTATCACAACGCACTTGAACTGAAACTATAAAAAAATACATTTTTATTTATTTTTAAAATGTGGCACGAGATCGAGTAGAAACGAAAAAAAATCTATTTTGTCGGAACTAATATTTTTGGTTTGCATTCAACCCGTCTCAACGAAATTGTTTATGTTTGTCATACAGAGAGATATTGTGTGTACTTTTTTTCTAAATTTCGTTGTTAAGTGATATCTGTTCCGCATTCTAAAAAAAAATGTTCTCAAGTGCACAACCAATTTAAGTTCAAGGTCAATGCTTTGCATACGTCGTCGGGTGTGTGTGTTCAATATTTACTTTCATAATTGACTAATAGCATAAATGTGTAGATTTAAAAAGGTGCATACATACGCACATATACATGTATACAAATGGATCAATCAATTAGGGGTTTTGGGAGCGGAACATACAACGATAGCAGTGGGGAGAAGTAGGTAGTGTATTCATGTCGAATTATTACTTATATTCTAATTGATTTCAAGTTGATTTTTTATATATGGGAGTTCAATATTCTTAAAAGCAAAACGATGTCATCCAAAATATTCAATATTTTCTAAACAAAAAAATGTGGAACTGAAAAAGTAATCTTTAAAAAATCCACGCCTCTGGTGGACCTGAAAAAGTAATCTTTAAAAAATCCACGCCTCTGGTGGACCTGAAAAAGTAATCTTTAAAAAATCCACGCCTCTGGTGGACCTGAAAAAGTAATCTAAAAAATCCACGCCTCTGGTGGACCTGAAAAAGTAATCTTTAAAAAATCCACGCCTCTGGTGGACCTGAAAAAGTAATCTTTAAAAAATCCACGCCTCTGGTGGACCTGAAAAAGTAATCTTAAAAAAAAATCCACGCCTCTGGTGGACCTGAAAAAGTAATCTTAAAAAAAAAATCCACGCCTCTGGTGGACCTGAAAAAGTAATCTTTAAAAAATCCACGCCTCTGGTGAACCTGAAAAAGTAAACTTTAAAAAATCCACGCCTCTGGTGAACCTGAAAAAGTAAACTTTAAAAAATCCACGCCTCTGGTGGACCTGAAAAATATTCTTTAAAAAATCCAAGCTTCTGGTGGATCTGAAAAAGTAATCTTTAAAAAATCCCACGCCTCTGGTGGATCTGAAAAAGTAATCTTTAAAAAATCCAAGTTTCTGGTGGATCTGAAAAAGTAATCTTTAAAAAATCCCACGCCTCTGGTGGACCTGAAAAAGTAATCTTTAAATAATTTACGCCTCTGGTGGACCTGAAAAAGTAATCTTAAAAAAAAATCCACGCCTCTGGTGGACCTGAAAAAGTAATCTTAAAAAAAAATCCACGCCTCTGGTGGACCTGAAAAAGTAATCTTTAAAAAATCCACGCCTCTGGTGGACCTGAAAAAGTAATCTTTAAATAATTTACGCCTCTGGTGGACCTGAAAAATTAATCTTTAAAAAATCCACGCCTCTCGTGGACCTGAAACAGTAATCTATAAAAAAAACACGCTTCTCGTGGACCTGAAAAAGTAATCTTTAAAAAATCCACGCCTCTGGTGGACCTGAAAAAGTAATCTTTAAAAAATCCACGCCTCTGGTGGACCTGAAAAAGTAATCTTTAAAAAATCCACGCCTCTGGTGGACCTGAAAAAGTAATCTTAAAAAAAAATCCACGCCTCTGGTGGACCTGAAAAATTAATCTTTAAAAAATCCACGCCTCTGGTGGACCTGAAAAAGTAATCTTTAAAAAATCCACGCCTCTGGTGGACCTGAAAAAGTAATCTTTAAAAAATCCACGCCTCTGGTGGACCTGAAAAAGTAATCTTTAAAAAATCCACGCCTCTGGTGGACCTGAAAAAGTAATCTTTAAAAAATCCAAGCTTCTGGTGGATCTGAAAAAGTAATCTTTAAAAAATCCCACGCCTCTGGTGGATCTGAAAAAGCAATCTTAAAAAAATCCAAGTTTCTGGTGGATCTGAAAAAGTAATCTTTAAAAAATCCCACGCCTCTGGTGGACCTGAAAAAGTAATCTTTAAATAATTTACGCCTCTGGTGGACCTGAAAAAAATCCACGCCTCTGGTGAACCTGAAAAAGTAAACTTTAAAAAAATCCACGCCTATTGGAGGTCATTGAGAAAATATTCTTTAAAAAATCCACGCCTATTGGAGGTCATTGAGAAAATATTCTTTAAAAAAATCCACGCCTATTGGAGGTCATTGAGAAAATATTCTTTAAAAAATCCACGCCTATTGGAGGTCATTGAGAAAATATTCTTTAAAAAATCCACGCCTATTGGAGGTCATTGAGAAAATATTCTTTAAAAAATCCACGCCTATTGGAGGTCATTGAGAAAATATTCTTTAAAAAATCCACGCCTATTGGAGGTCATTGAGAAAATATTCTTTAAAAAATCCACGCCTATTGGAGGTCATTGAGAAAATATTCTTTAAAAAATCCACGCCTATTGGAGGTCATTAAGATAATATTCTTTAAAAAATCCACGCCTATTGGAGGTCATTAAGATAATATTCTTTAAAAAATCCACGCCTATTGGAGGTCATTGAGAAAATATTCTTTAAAAAATCCACGCCTATTGGAGGTCATTGAGAAAATATTCTTTAAAAAATCCACGCCTATTGGAGGTCATTGAGAAAATATTCTTTAAAAAATCCACGCCTATTGGAGGTCATTGAGAAAATATTCTTTAAAAAATCCACGCCTATTGGAGGTCATTGAGAAAATATTCTTTAAAAATCCACGCCTATTGGAGGTCATTGAGAAAATATTCTTTAAAAAATCCACGCCTATTGGAGGTCATTGAGAAAATATTCTTTAAAAAATCCACGCCTATTGGAGGTCATTGAGAAAATATTCTTTAAAAAATCCACGCCTATTGGAGGTCATTGAGAAAATATTCTTTAAAAAATCCACGCCTATTGGAGGTCATTGAGAAAATATTCTTTAAAAAATCCACGCCTATTGGAGGTCATTGAGAAAATATTCTTTAAAAAATCCACGCCTATTGGAGGTCATTGAGAAAATATTCTTTAAAAAATCCACGCCTATTGGAGGTCATTGAGAAAATATTCTTTAAAAAATCCACGCCTATTGGAGGTCATTGAGAAAATATTCTTTAAAAAATCCACGCCTTTTGGAGGTTTTTAAGAAGTATTCTTTAAAAAATCCACGCCTATTGGAGGTCCTTGAAAAAATATTCTTTAAAAAATCCACACAAATGAAAAAACCAAAAAAAAATAATTTCCAATTTCCTTGTATGTTAAGCCGCAGGACATCAATTCCCACTAAAAACAATTCCATATTAAAACTTTTATGTTCAAGCACCAAATACCAAAAAACTCCCACACCTTGCTGTTGCTAAACAGCAAATTGACAATTAATGTAACACCTTTCTCTTTGTGGGTAACTCATAAAAATTCGAAATCATCATTTCATTTCATGACATTGTAATTGATTTCCATTTTAATAGATCCCGAAACAAAAAAGGAGGCGTCTGAGGCGGCATGTGGTCGGTCGATCGGTCAATGCTAACTAACCATGGTGTTGGTGGCGGTCCATTTGCTTCACTACTGAAGCATTGTTTTCTTTACATAATTTAACTGGCCAATAAATTATTTAATAAATACGTTGGCCGAAGTTGTGACATTTACCAGAAGGCATAATTGTCTACGACCAAGAGGCCGGCAGGCCGAATGTCCCTAACCCCGTCGTCTCTCTTCTGAGGCCTTAGCATTGGCAGTCCATAACCCTCCTCAAGAGTTGGAGCAATTGAAAAACAACACCGAATAGCCGACCAGCAACCAAAAAATCATTGTCGAGTCAAAGATAATGTCGGCGGTACAGCGCCAGAGCAATGTTGGGCTGTCAGTGCCAGAGTACATCGTAGTCGTCGTCCAACTAAGATAAAGGCCATGTCAAAACAAAAACATAATTATTTCCAATACAATTTCACTCAATGAAAAATGTTTTCCAACAGCCATCCAGCCAGCAGATCCTTTTCTTCCCCCTATCGACCGCTTTCCATGCCCAAAAGAAAACAAAAAAACGACGAACAAAAAAGGAAAAGTGCGTTGGTGGTGCGGTGATTTTTAGGTTCCTTTTAAGTTATAATCTCACCGACTCCTTCCACAGTGCTGTGCTAAGGCGACAGCTCCCCAACTGAAGTTGTAACTCTGTGTTCGCGTTGATGCCGCATGAGGTGGCATGCCATGTGGATTGACTGTTACAATAAAATCGTTTTTTAACAATGAATGAATGGAAATAAGCAAACGTTTAGCTATGCAGCCAGCCAGAGCTGGTGTCAGACGGACATACAGACCAGACCATTATAAAGCCACAGAGTCGTTACCACTGCGCACCAGCCACCTTACACTGACATTGTATGAATACAAAAAAAATAAGAAAATGAAGAGAAAAACATCACCAACTTAGGAAAATTCGAAAGTAAAAATAAACTAATCTGGAAAAAAAACGAATAAAAGAAATATTTAGAAATACCGCATAAAAATCACACGCTTTAGTAAAGGTGGCGTAGGTTGATCTTATAAAATCTTAACACTCTACGGTAATATTTAAAGCAGACAAAAAACAAAGAGAAAATGCTCAGAGAAAAATCGGCATTCGATCCAAGGTCTTTAATATGAGGATATTTACAAAAATATTATTTTTTCAAGGATCACCAAGAGGTGTGGATTAAAAAAAATATATATATTTTTTCAAGGACCGATACAAGGCCTGGATTTTTAAAGATTTGTTTAAGGACCAATGGTTAGGTTGAAAAAAGGGTTGGATGATACCACATGTCCAACATAAGATGGTCATACACATAAGCCAAATGAGGCCTGTTGTGCGCTCTAGAATTGCGGAGAAAGTTGGAATTAGTGAAAGCTTAGATTAAAAGTCCTTCAGTCTTCTCCGCTTCACACCGCTCAGATCGGTTAGTCCGTGAAGAGTGTCATTTCCCTAGAATTGTTACCGAAGGCTTGTAAATGCTGTGCAATGGCACAGGAAATGTTCCAGCGTTTCACTGTCTTCCCCAGAGTTGCTGCAGCTCCGCCGTTGTTGGTGGTATCGGCGAGTCGAACGGGAGATATACTGAAGCCAGGTAAATTTTACCCCTCCTTGTTTCAGTACAGTGGCGTCCGATGTTGACAAATCTGGGGAGAATAGAAAGACGGACGAGAACCCGTATTTGCATAAAAAAGTTGGTAATTTATATGGCTTAATACAGAGACCCTGCTTTTAATTGTCCAAGGTTCCTAGATCAGTCCGATGTGTATTTTACCTTTTATTATTTTTCCATCAGGGCCAGGGTTGACGTCCGATGTGTATTTTACCTTTTATTATTTTTCCATCAGGGCCAGGGTTGACGTCTCGCTCCGATGGAGGTTAATCTGGATGACTTCTATCAATTGTCCTCCAGTAACCGGTTTTCTTGGGAGTTCGTGATCTTCTCCCCGAATCCCTCCTCTTTGGCTTCATCGTCTCCAAACCTTGCCTTCCCGATTATAATGTAAACGGCATTGGACACGAAGTGCGCCTTGCCCTTGGTCTTAGCCAGACTTGCCATTGAAGACCTGTCCAAGCTTAACACAAGGAGAGTTCGTTCTTCTTTCTCCTACCTGTGGAAGTCTTCCCACTTCCTCACATGCAGTGTCTTGTTCTGTAGGTTGAAGACCTCGAGCATGCGTTCCATGCCGAAGTCGCTGCCTCAACCTCTGACTGTAGCCTTTTGTAGTTGAGGAATGTTTATTTTCCTCGCCAGCTTGAGTTTCATTGTTCCATCTATGGGTCCAATATTTGCAACTATCTTTCTCAGGGCTTCTATGCTATTTGGATTTTCAAAATACAGCATTGTATAGTCCCCTTTGAAAGCGCAGCTGTCTAGTTCAATGGAGTCCCCTCCTTGTCGTAGGTACTCCATGATCTTGCTGTTGACCGCATTCCTTATGGATTTCCTTCTTTAGTTTACCGGACGCACTATTCCCGTCGATCACTGCATATCAGAGCTTGTCTCAATAGCGTTTCCTGGCATAAGACGGCGGCTCGTTACCATCTGTTGCTGTCATCTTCCTTTTTTGCAAATACCGGTTGGTCCTTTTGGGATTCCCGATCTTTGCGAAAAATTCCGACCCGCTCTCGCCTTTCTGGTATCAGAGCCAGCTTCGTCTGCCCTCGTCAGTGGATTCCTTTGACGTTGGTTTGACTTAGCTTTCTCTTTCTATCAGTCGACGGGAAGCTCTTTTTCTTCTTGGCAGATTTGACAGTCGCCTGCTCATCCGGAGACTTTATCCTCTTGGCCGCTTCCCCAGAAGTGGAGGGAAGGTCAGGCTTTTGAGCCTCTGTCTACATCTCGCCCTTTTTGTTCATCTGTTCATGCTGGCCAACTTCCGGCTTTGTGCACCAGACAACTGCTTCTTCCTGGTTGTGAGTTTGGCGATATCCTTACTCACCTCCTCTATCATCTTGTCAGCCCCTTCTATCTTCCGGCTCTCCAAGACGGTTATGTTTGTTAGATTATCATGATCAGACCCAGGGTTCGAAGTTGACTTTCCTCCTGTCTCTGAAGGCTGGGTCGAAATTGCTCTTCTCCTGTGGTTCCTCAACTCCGAGTTGGTGTTGCCCGAAGGCTGGGTGCTTGTAGCTATACCTTCGTCTACAGATGCCAAGATACACACATCTGTAGGAGATTGTTGCTCAGGTTCGCGGAATGACGACGGGACATGACTCGTGGGCAGATTAACGACACCCGCTGGTACTAAGTTATTTATGCTCTGCACCGTAACTTTATTAATTTTTCTTTTTCCATCTTTTGTTTTTTGTTGTTGAATCCTGAAAATACTGTTTAAAAATCCACGGCTTCTGTGAGTCCTTCAAAAATATTTTTAAAAATCCACACCTTGTGTTGATGCTTGAAAAAACGTTTTAAAAAATTCTCGCCTTCAGATTCAGGTGTGAATATTTCTTTATAAAAAATTATCATTTTTTTTGCTTTAGCAATTTTTTTTTCAAAATTTTTCCTCGAGTGTTAATCCTCCTTAATATCATCAACCCGAGTTACTAGTTAATGTAGTTACTTGTTGGTTGCCTTTTTTGGCCAATCCGACCCGACCGCCAACACCACACCACACACATAGAGACGATGTGCCCAAAAAATATTATTTCGTTGGGATATTTTTATTGTTGTTGATTTTCGATTTTATTTCTTTCCTGGGGGTTATTAAACAAATGCAAAACAAGCGATAATAACTGCAACATAAAACATCAACTCCAACACCATAACATTCGACGACTCCACTCCAAGTGAGACAGGTAACAACACTAAAAAACGCAACACCAACAACACGAAGATCGACACCGACAGTATGGGGAGCAGTCACACATTTTCTTCATATGTTTCCCACCTACCCCCTCCTTTTGCGACTTTTGTGTGCATAAATTTAAATAATTTATTGAATTTTATGCAATGCGATGCAATTGCAATGGTTTTCAATTCAAAAACCCTTAAGCCAATCATAAAGACTTGTAATGAGTTTTTCCAAATTTGCTTGGTCGTCTTCCTCCATCTGCTGCTCCCGCTCTCCACCCCCACCCACCTGGCTTTACTTTCAATTATTTGGTTTTTGAGGTGGCAAACTTTTGATCTCATTGTCATGGGAAATGTCATGATCCAAAGACATTTTATACGTATTTCACGACTAGGTAGGTGGGGTGGGGTAGGCCGGCCGGTGGACTCTTGTATTTACCATAACCGTAAACATTTCATTTATTTTATTGTTGTAGTTGCAGGCATTTTTTGTTTGGAATATTAAGGAAATACACGACAAATGCTAGGCTATGTGGGGATTTCCTTCTTATGGGGTTTGTTGTCTTTATTTATTTTCATTTTCATTTTTTTGCTTTATTAAATATTAATGGATATTCAAAACTATATTTTTTTGGCAAGATATCGATATGAACTGTAATAATGTTTGGAATACAAACATTTTTTATTTGTAGAAGAAAGTGAAAATGAAAACTCGGGATAGTTATGTCAAAAGATCAGTGCCATCAGATGGATAAATTGCAAATGAAATCATTTGTTGGAGATCTTTTTTTTTGGGTGGAAAAAAAGTTATGAATGACAAATAAATGTGGTGGGCAGGACAAACAACAAGTACGGAAGAGATGGAATGTGTGAGTTTAAGGATTTGATAACAAAAATGCCAAACTTCATCAATAGGCGTGAATTTTTTAATAACAATTTTAAGGACCACAAATAGACGTGGGTTTTTAAAGAATATTTTTTCAAGGACGACCAACATAAAGAAACATCTTACAACGGCATGAGGTTGATTGACTTCGCGGCAGCAAAAAACATGGTAGTTAGCATCACCATATTCAAGCATCTCGATATACACAAGGCAACCTGGATTTCTGCGGCTACAATGCGGCTTCAAACCTGGCAAATCCATCAATGACCAGATTTTCACTCCTGGAAAAGACCCACGAAAAACACATCGACTATAAAGCCGAATTCGACAGTCCTATCCGTTCAGAGGCGTTTAAAGCCATATACATATATGTTCGGCATTCCTGCAAAATTAACACGGCTATGCAGGATAACTTTAAGAGGCACAAGATCAGCAGTTAAAATCGGAAAGGACTACGGACCCCAAACGGGCGTGGATTCTTAAACAATATTTTTTCAATTACCACCAATGGACGTGGATTATAAAAGAAAAAATTTTCATGGAGTTTTTTTACATTTGACACACCGTGAGGACTAAAAATAAATTTTTGCAGTCAATTCAGTTGAAAAACATATTCAAACTCTCTAAAATACTGAAACTCGAGAAGTACTGTTATATGGGGTTTGCCATAAAAAGTGGACCAATATTGAAAATTTTTGGTAGAAATATTTGGAAGCCACTGAGAACCATAAATGTCAAATATGTTGCCATTCAGTTGAGAAACGTGTCCAATATTCTCAAAATGCAGAACATTTTTGGTACCGATATTCACAACTACAAAATTGCAGTCAATTTGTTTGAAAAACATATCCAAGCTCCCTAAAATCACGAAATTTGGGATTTTTTTTGTCAAATTTAATTTTTACGAAGTATGTTCATATCACAAAAAAGTATTTATGAAAGAAAAAAGTCTGAAACCATCAATAGTATCGATAGTTTGCGAACACTAGCTTAAAGATTTATGTGAATTCCCCTTTAGCGCGTACCAACAATTTTTACTGGCCAAATCAAATGTAAATAGCACTAATTTAGGGGAATTCCCTTTTTTACACGGTTTTTTTTTACACGTCTTCTTCTGGAACCAATCTACCGTGTAAAAACAGACTTATAGGTAAATTCTTTTGAAAATGTGCCCAAGCACCCTAATATACCGCAATTTGCGAGGTAATGTTGTGGGAGGTAAGAATTGATCCAAAATTGATAAGATTTAATAGGAACATTTGTTACACCATGAGAATAAAAAATATACAATTACAGCTAATTTGATTGATAAACGCACTGAAGCTCCCAAAAATACCGAAATGTTGGAGGTACCGTTGTGTGGGAGCCACCTTTAAGAATTGAACCAAAATTGATAAGATTTAGTAGGAGAATCAAAAAAACAAAATTACAGGCAATTTGGGAGACATATGGACATTTGGAAGTTACCGATACATGGCGGTTACCCTCAAAAGTTAATCTATATTAATAATATTTAGTAGAAAGATTTTCTACACAATTACAAAATATTAACCAAAATACGAAATTATATTCAATTCGATTGAAAAACGTACCCAAGCTTCCTAAAATACCGAAATTTGGGATATACGCCTAATGCCTGATGGGGGAGGTACCAGAAGGAGAGGGCAGATGGGTCTCACCTTGGTAAAGATAATTGGTTATGCAAAATTTGGTCCTAATTGGACATTCTATTCGCCAAATATTCAATGTATAAATTTTGAAAATGTGGAGGAGGTACCCGAAAAGCGGACCAATGGGTCTCATATTCAGACAGGGTCTAGGCGTGGTAATGATAATAGGTTGTGCAAAGGATGGTTCAAATCCATTCCACTGATATTGTATTTATAAATGTTGAAAATTTTGACCCAGAAGAAGAGGATCAATGAATCAAATCTTCATAATTGATCTAGACTTGGTAAAGATAATAGGTTGTGTAAAGTTTGGATGAAATCGGACATACAATTCACCTAATATAAATCAAATCGGATACTCCCTTCAAGAGTCTAACTGGGCCAACGTCTGTCGCCTCTTGCGTAAAAACTCTAAATTATTTGAAATGGATTTATTCCTAAGAAACTTAGGTTCTAAAATCGATATTTCCTTGAGGCACATTTTAATCATAGGAACCTGTATATACCTTCATTAGCCATAAGGCTGTGAGTATAAACATTTTCTTCCATTCCGCATTTGTATACCGTCCTATTGGATCATATTTCGAAAATCTTTCCGTAATAATTCTTTAAAAAAATCTGTCGTCCTATTGTTGTTGCTATTTAAAAAATCAGCTTCATCATGTTTATAAAAATAATTTCATCATATAAAAATAGAAATGAAAAACAGCAACGTGTTCGTTGTTCTCCGGCTTACCTTTCTGTTTTATCAGCTGAGGCATCCGCGGCGGCATTGTTATCATTAAAATCAGAATTGTCAACACGCTTTGTGTGTTCATTATCGTCGTTCTGGTTGTCAGCCACAATATTTGGCATATGCGGCTGCTGCCCTTGTTCTTCCGCCAATGCGTCGTCGTGGTCGTCGACCGCCCCCAAATTACCATGTTTACCGGTATTTGACACAATGACATTGTCATTATTTATATTATTTTCACTAGATTCTAAATTACTAGTCTCCGACGGTGGAGACCTATCATTATTATTTCCATTATTGCTGCTATGATCACTGTTCGCTTCCACTTGGCCGGTATTTACCACCTCCTGCACAACCGGCAAATTAAATAGATTTTGTTCATTTTGTCCCGGCACTTGATTGCTGGGCGCCGTATCTGCTGCAGGTGCATGACTGGGAGGCGCTGATTTTAGGCCAATTAACTTTTTCACTTTTTTATAATTTGGTAAAATATTTATGACTTTTGCACGACGATTTCCAGCGCCATTTAATGACGGTTTGTTATTCTTTGATAGAGGGGAATCAGCTGATTTCGTGTTCTCCTCTCTGCCATCGACGCTCTCTGCATTATTATTCGTTGTTGTTGTTGTTACGCGAGCAGCAGCATTGGGGGAGTAATCTGATGCCAATGTGGCGTCATTTGTCTTCATATATTCAAGAGTCACTGTATGCTGTTGATGTTGTTGTTGCTGCTGTTGCTTTGCATTCTCCGAGGCAACAACATAAAACAGGAAGCAACTGCAACAAAGAAACAAGAAGACAAGAACAATAAATAAATAACAACTCAGCAAAAATACATTTGATTACAAACAGAACAACAACAGAGAGGCAGGCAGGCATGCATGGTATTGTTACAATGGGTTGATGGGGCGAGAGAGAGAGAGCGCACACACATGAGCCCCACACAACACAACACATCATGAGTGAGAGATATCAATTTCATAAATAAACAGTACTCTCGCACTTGCTCCCTCTCTCTACCACCGCACAATCTTTTGCATTTGACAAGTACAGAAAGGCAAACCAACCTACCTTGATATCAACGTTATGAACAGCAGACTCCAATGGGTCCAAAGCAAATTGAAACGCATTTTTGTTCACACAATAAGATGCTGAAGAATAACAACAACACTTAATAGATTTATTTTAATAAACAATAAATGATTTGCTTAAACGATTGCATTTTCTTGGCGTTTCACATATAAATTTGCAATTTTTTATGTTGTATCTTTTTTTCTTCGCCTTCCTCTTCTCTCACTCTCTTACACCAACATACAATCACTCACTATCCACTTTTATTTTTTTCTTTTCTTGATTTCACTGTTAAAACGCATTCACTTTGGCCAACTACCCGTATATTTTCATGATTCTCGTATATCTTGCCACAGCCATTAACATTTAATTTATTTAATTTTTCTATTAAATATTATACAATTTCTTTGAAATTAATAAAAACAAAAGAAAATTTTATAACATTCGACACGACTAACAGGCACACACACACGTCGAGTTACTTAGTCGCGTTTTGTAGCCAACTAAAATGTCAAATAAAATAAATAATAAAAAGAAATTCTGACAGTTTATTAGCAGGCAAAAAACGAATGTTGGAAGAGAGTGTGAGAGCGTTGAGAGATGGCAATAGTGTGGGGGGAAAACGATTGCATGTTTACGATTTGTTGTGTTATCGATAACAGAAAATACAAATTACTGACGTGTAGTTTTGGCTAGATTTTAATTGTGACCTTGTAGATGGCGTTATCTTTATGATAGATAAATTATCGTAATAGATAAACGAGATTGTGGAAACAAAGCGTGCAGATGGCCATACGAAGAAGACCTAAAGCTCTTCTATACGAAGAAGACCTAAAGCTTTTTTATACGAAGAAGACCTATAGCTCTTCTATACGAAGAAGATCTAAAGCTCTTCTATAAGAAGGCCTATAGCTCTTCAATACGAAGAATACCTAAAGCTCTTCTTTACGAAGAAGACCTAAAGCTTTTCTATACGAAGAATACCTAAAGCTCTTCTAGTGGAAGACTTAAAGCACTTTCATAAGAAGAAGGCCGTTAACTCGTCTCATTTGGAAAAAAAATCTTCGCCTCTTATAGAAAAAAGAAGACTCTTGCAGACCTTTCTGCACCTCGATCCGTCAGACTTTTGTCGATGTCGGAGAATATGGTTCATTCGACGACGATATTCGGCCCATATATCTTCCGAAGAATTTTTCTATCAAACACTCCAAGAGCTGCCTCATCTGCTTGGGCAAGTACCCATGCTTCAGGTCCATACAACAGCGCGGGTAGTATCAGCGTCTTGTAGAGTGTGTGCTTTGTCTGGTTAGAGGTGGTTTTGCTTTTTAGTTTCTTACTCAGACCATAGTAGCATCTGTTGGCCAACAGTATTCTTCTCCGGATTTCTTTTGAAAATACGTTTTTTTCTCTCTCCATTTCTCCCTATAATTCTATCTCGTCCTATACATATCAGTAGCATTACGCCATTTAGTTCATTAAAGAAGGAGAATAACTTCACTTCTTCCAGAAAAAGACCTACAGCTTTTACTGATGAAGGCCTTCAGCCTTTCTATAAGAAGACTCTTCTCGAAGAAGACCTAAAGACAAAAAGATCAACAGCACTTCCAAAAAAAATCTTATTTATCGGTAATTATCGACACGATTTCTAGATACCTATGCAACATACAGAGATATACAGTTTGAAAGTGACTGTTGATGTTATTAATTCATCGTGAATTGGAATGTTTCTCCAAATGAAGAAAGAAGAAGCATTATTCTCGCAATTCTCCATTCCACTCTCATTCTAAACAATTGGGATTGTATTATTTTGAACACAACATTCGGATGCATTCTCCAATTTTGTTTTCATCATTATCTTCTTTTATAGCAAAAAAATCTAGCGCCTTTCACTTTTCTTATGGTTGTACGTTCTTTGATAAAGCTTGCATGTTCATGCAAGCTAGAACATTGTGAAATTCCCTGTAGAAGAACTCTTTCAAATTCTCAGTGAACAATGAATGACAAATCAACTTTAATACATTGGTTCCGGAAAGGGTTGCGGGTTCATGATAATCCTGCATTGACGAGGATATTTGAAAAATCCCAAGGAAATCCAACCAAATATTCCATACGTCCAATATTTATCCTGGATCCCTCACTGCTTCAATGGCTGAGGGTCGGAGCAAATCGTTGGAGATTTTTACAACGAAGTCTTGTGGATTTAGATAAACAATTGGTGGCGCTAAATAGTCGCCTCTATGTGGTCAGAGGTAATCCGAATAATGTCTTTCCACGGCTCTTCAAGGAATGGCAAACGGAGTTGTTAACATTCGAGGAGGATATTGAACCATTTGCATTAAAACGTGATGCCGAAATTAAGGCCATGGCTCGCGAGCACAATGTAGAAGTGGAAACGTTTTGGTCCCATACAGTCTTTAATCCGTATACGGTAATGCAAAAGAATATGGGCAAGGCTCCGCTGACCTATCAAAAGTTTTTGGGCGTAATAGAGAAAATGAAAGCGCCCGAGCCATTGGATGTGCCAGAGAAGTTGGAAAACAAAAATGTCAATAAAGATTCTCTTGAAGAGAAGAATCCAAATTGTTACGATGTGCCTTTGCTGGAGGATATGGTTAAAAATATGGCTGATTTGGGGGAGGAGAAATTTCCTGGAGGTAATTAATTTTAAATTTTCTAAAGTGATTATGTTGTTAGGTCATTATTTATTTCAGGTGAATCGGAGGCATTGCGGCGCATGGAAGCCAGTTTGGCAAACATTCCTTGGGTAACATCATTTGAAAAACCCAACACCTCACCAAATTCCCTGGAACCATCAACAACAGTATTAAGCCCCTACCTGAAATTCGGTTGCCTTAGCTCAAGACTATTTCACAAGAAACTATCTGCCATCCTGAAGGCTCATCCAAAACACTCCAAGCCCCCAGTATCCCTTATGGGCCAGCTATATTGGCGTGAATTTTATTATACCGCAGCCACAGCAGAACCCAACTTTGATCGCATGATGGGCAACAGCATCTGCATGCAAATTCCATGGCAATGCAATGATGCCCACCTGGAGGCATGGACATATGGTCGCACCGGTTATCCCTTCATTGATGCCATTATGCGCCAGCTTCGCCAAGAAGGATGGATACACCATTTGGCCCGACATGCTGTTGCCTGCTTCTTGACACGCGGTGATTTATGGATATCTTGGGAGGAAGGACAAAAAGTATTCGAAGAATTATTACTGGATCAAGATTGGGCCCTCAATGCCGGCAATTGGATGTGGCTATCGGCTTCGGCATTTTTCCATCAATATTTTCGTGTCTATAGTCCGGTGGCATTTGGTAAAAAGACCGATCCCACTGGGGCTTATATACGTAAATATGTTCCCGAATTAGCAAAATATCCAGCCGGAGCTATATACGAACCATGGAAAGTCGCCTTGGGTGATCAGAGGAAATATGGTTGCGTTATTGGGACGGATTATCCGCATCGCATCGTAAATCATGATGTGGTGCATAAGGAGAATATTAAACGCATGTCGGCGGCCTATAAGGTTAATCGGGAGGTTAAAACGGGAAAAGAAGACCCGCAAGATGGTGGGGATGCAAAGAAGAGGAAACGAGAGGCTGGAAATGGTGGCAGTGGTGGTTCGAAAAGTAAGAAGGCAAAGAAATAAGGAGTATTACAATTTATGAAACACTTGTCGCCTGCAATTGAAATGCACTATTTTGGACCATGGAACTAGTTTTATGATAGATATACAGGAATCTCGAAATTGTTTTAAATTGATTTTATATTTTTTATGAAATTTGTTGGTATTTTGTAAATTTTTTATAACTTGTTATAATTAAGTGGAATTAAAGTTCCTGTGGAAGGAAAAATAAAAAAAAAATACGAAATCCCAGAGCTCTTTTATAAGGAATCGTAAAGCTCTCCTATAAGAAGTTCAAGAGCTCTATAAGAATATCGAATAAAAATAAATTAAATATCCACGAAGACCTAAAACTCATCTACAAGAGGGCCCAGAGTTCTTCTACAAACATCTTTATACCCTTCGCCCAACCGTGGTACTAGGAGGTTGCCAACTCCTAGGGGTGTTGCCAATCACCTACTATCCGTGTCTTCCCATCCGCAACGGGAAGTGGATTTCTACGATGTGCATGGTGGAGTTGAGTGACTTGGGGGATCTTCGGAAACCTTGGGGGTCTTCGGATTCCCCGTGGACCAAAATGGATTGGGGTAGTGCTCTTAAAAGATCAACTAAGCTGATCAAAAAGAATAGGCGAAATAATGTTACGGTGCAGGGAGTTAATAATCCAGTACCGGCAGCAATCGTTGGTAAGACCTCAATCCACGTGTCGTCGAGATTAAGCGAATGTGTGGATGCCTTGGCACCTGCAGCTGTACCTGCTACAAGCGCATCATGTTTACCTCCAAAAAAAGTTAACGGCCGGGCAATTCAAATGGAAAACGAGCTAGTCAAGACTGATGCTAATCAGTTTACGGCTGACAGGACTGTTGTTCTGGGAGGGGACGACCTACATGGGACCCTTAGTGCTATCCGCGACAGTCTAGAGGAACAGAGTACGGAACTCTTCGACCAACTGGAAAGGGTTGTACCGCAACGGTCGGAACTGCCCGAGATGCACTATATGTATCAAAGGAACTATATGGAGCAGAGGAACTAGTTCCTTTTTAAAAAAGGAACGAGAAAGATCGATCCACTAAGTGAACTAGATTGCCCAACTTTACTTCTGAGGCGAAGCCTCACCCCAGTCAAAAGGCAATGAAAAAGGCTGTTGAGCAAACCCAAACAAAAAAAGTGTCATCCATAAGGGTGATCGAAGTGTGGAGGGCTCTGCTCCAAGCCCGATTCTATGCCAATTGACAAAGGTGAAGCGGTTTGTGTTAGGCTTTGAGTAGCCCGATCGTTGGTCGGGCTAGGAAGAATGAACGATCATCTTCTGGGAGAGCGAATACTGCCCCGCAAAACAAATCTGTGAAGCTCATTCGCTCATCAGAAGGTCCATAGCATTCACCTAAGAAGGCGATGACTTCACGCCTGACTAACTCATCTACCTTGTATGTGACTGTCGTAGGTGCAACAAATTCCCGATTTCGGAATTTTGAATAGAGTACTTAATTCGGTCCATATTGATGTATGCGAAACTCCAAAGGGTCATCTGTAGAGAAGAATCTCTTGGAAGTATTCAAGAATCGTGGATTTTTTAAGAATATATTATTGAGGACCTGCTCAATTCTATTTTGTATGGACTCGTGATAGATATTTATGTTCATAAAAATAAAATTTTTATTCTTCATTTTTCACATTCTCATATTTACAAATCCTTATATCATCCGGAATGAAATCTCCCTCATTCTCCTCCAAATTGTAACGATATGTTGCACGATTTAACATTTTCGTGGGGAGGCATATTTCAATATCTTTAAATTTATAAATGCCAGTACGTTGTTCTGGCGGAACTTCTTCATATTGCAGAACTTCTTTATAGTTTTCAATGGCTTCCATATCTACAGTTCCTCCCATTGCAATTTCTTCATCCAGCCATGGATCAATGTCAATGGGTGATATCATGGCACCACTGAAATCTTTATATTCTATGGAATTTTCAGGATTTTTAGTCGTGGTGATCTGCTGGGGTAAATCTTCTTCATTGAAATTATCCGAATTGATATCGAATATTTGCAAATCCGTTGAGGCGGTTAGTTTGCTTTCCAGAGTTTTTTGAAGGGAAAGGGATTTGTTGGCTATTTTATTGGGATTTGGTATTTTTGACAATGTTCGAATCCTGGTAAGATAACGTAAATTGGAAATCATTGTGAAATGAATGAATATTTAATTTTTTCAGATAATAAATTTTCGAAATGAATTTTTAATTTCTAGGTTAGGCGAGTTTACTTGCGGCAATTTTTATCGTTCTCTTTTGAACTTGCTCCATGCGTCTATACAAGGCAATTCGGTTCCAAAAATTTTTTTATTTGTTGTTTTTTCACATTTAAATATATGTATATAAAATGTCAACAAATACGAAATACACAAAACGAATTGCCAGAAAATTGTCGGTACGAGCAATTTTTTTCCATTTCTATTCCCCTTGCCCCTCTCTCCTACAAACAAAGACTTGCCGCAAGTAAACTCGCCTAATCTAAATCAAGACTTAAGTCAAGAATATTTCTAGAGGAGAGAGACCGAATAGACATGAGTTCATAAGCAGAATATTTACCTTTTAAAAACTGTTGATAATATCCTTACAGGGCTATAAGTGAAAATGTTCGCAGGAGATGGAGGAAAGATTTAAAGTCGGAAAAATTAATTTAATATTGGAAAGGATGTATAATTCTATGGACCAGAAGACATCCATATCCGAAAGTATATAAGCCCGCAGTGAAAATTGTTATTGCCTGACGAATCCATATTTAACTTGAACATTTGTCTTTACTTACAGTCTATTTTAAATTCTCCACTTAAAGAGCACTTGGAACTAGCAATGAATCCTGCACATATGGTGCAGTATGCCCACGTACCCCCACACACAGATTCAATTTACCAACAACATTTCATTACATTACATGACATATGATTTACATCAACACATTGTATTTTTTTTTCAACCTTGAGAACTTTGGAACATACGACCGACAGACATGAAGACAGTCATACAGTTTGTCACGTTGTGTTCCGAAAAAACGCTAGTGTTTACATCGTTGAAAGCAACAAGCAGCTGTAATTTAGTTTTCATGGTTAACGAACATGGAACCAGCTCATCATGGATGCAGAAGTTCAGTACTACAACATGATATGTGATGAAGATTGCATGATGTCCTCATGAGGGAGGGAGAATTGAATTGAATACGAGAGCTCTGATTCTTTAAGGAATATATTTCAAGGACTTATACAAGGCGTGGATTTAATCATGACTAGCATATGCCCGCTACTTCATAAGCGAATGTGGAAAATATTTAGACATGTATTAACATATTATTTTATATCCACAGAAAACTGCATATGCCCGAAAAAACAAAACAACCCACACATTAATATCGACCATAAATTAAATTAATTCAAGCTCTAAAGTTTCACCCAAATACAAATTTTACCAAATTTAGTTCCATTTAGCACGTATTATTTCCATAAGAACCCTCCTCAACCATCCAACAAAACTTCCTCCATACCCCGACACTACACCCCTACAATGATTTCAAATTCTACTCAAACTCAAACTAAACCTACAACCCGACATTTATCCTAAATCCAAGTTTAAGGATTCCAACTCTACCGGTTCACCACAATTCAAATTGTAGCAAATTTAGTACACAGTAGTTTCCAAAACTTCCTACATACCCCAATCCTAAGCCCCCACAGTGATCCTAAATCCAAGTTTCAGGATTCCGTAGTACCAATTTCCAAAATTTCCTACATACCCCAGTCCTACACCTCAACAGTTATCATGTCTCCAAATTTCATGTTTCCAGCACTATTGGTTCACCTAAAATTCAAATTCAAAAACAAATTTAGTACCATTTAGTACCCATAAGTATTAATTTCTTAAACTGAATTCTGACCCCAGTCCTACACCCCTACAGTGATCCTGACTTCAAATTTCATTGTTCCTGCTCTATCGGTTCACCCAAATCCAAATTGTACCAATTATAGTACGATTTAGTACTTTTCGTACACATAAGTAACAAATTTTGTTGCGTGCTAGGCCCCACGGTTCAAAAATAAAATATAAATTATAAAAAAATAAAATAAAATTGCCGACAACAGATCCGCGACGTTTAGATCGTGGCTGCCGGCAAATAAAAAATGAACCGGATATGCTTGGCTGAGATCTAAGAGGCAAGTGAACAGCGTTGCAAAAATGTGGGAGTAAGGTTTGCCAATTAGTGGCAACGTAACGCATATCATAGACCTATCGAGAATACAACCCTGTAATGATCGTAATAGGTCTGTACAGGGCAACAAAGCAAAAAAAGATAAATGTCAGGAAAATGCGGGAAAATTTGGGAAAGTGGGAAAATTTACGATGGCGGCGGGCATATAAAAGGGATAACGGGGGAAAAATCTGGCAGAAGTTTTTTTTGGTGTTTCGGCTGAAGACATATTAACCAACAGTTTTTTTTTGCAAAAAAATATCCCCTTTTTTTTGAAAAAAAAGTAACAAAAACGACAACAGTTTTATTTGTGTTTTTTTTAAATAAACACTTGTGTTTTATTGTATTTGCTGCTTATGCATTTGTGCGAGCAAAATAATGTGAGTAGTGCGAATTGTTAGTGTGTTTTTATGATGTTGAATGTTTTGTGTTGTTTTTGGTTTTTATTTAAGACGTCGCCAAGATCAACTGCAACAATCAGTAAAACGTCCACTGACCCCTCCAAGTCCTTGTACGGAGGTGGTCAGCAAAAATTTGAGGAATTTGTTGGGAATATATAGACGGCAGGAGGTGTCATCCCGGCCAGAATAGCCTGCGATAAGTGCCTTCGCCAACTGCTCCAACGGCAAACCTAATTGGGGGGTAATGGCCAACAAAATCCTGGTGTCCAGTTGCCTATTGAAATGCGAGATCTGAAAAGAAAAGATGAAACTATAAGTATATGGAAACCAGGTAACCTTTTATGCACTTAAATACTCACCGGTGTTGAGCCTAAATTTAAATGTCTCGCCAAGAGCCCAAACGCATTGATTGTGGCTGAAAAGATGCAAAGAAATTAAAAGTTAATAAAAAGAAATTATATACATTTGAACATAAAAAGACACCAAAACAAAAATAAGCAAAAGAAAATCCCTAACAAACTAAAACCAAAAGACAAAAATTTTTTTATATACATTTTTAATTAATAATATAATAATTTAGTAGTAAGTAGTATTTAAGAATTTTATATGTTAGAATTTTTAACGCCAGGAGGTTTACGAATAGTGTAGGGTTACCCTGAAATTCCAATTAGAATCTTTCTTGTGTTATTTTGTTGGGGGACCAAAATGGTAATGTCCCCGAGTACCAACTAAGAGAGCTCTTTTAGGTGCGATATAAAGTAGCAAAGTTGCCAGATTGGCTAGATGTGTAATTGGATAGAAAGGTAGTCCGAATAAGTGAATTTTCGTTATCGTCCGGTTGTTAGAAATTCAATATTCTGACTAAATTGTTCTTTGTTAGGTTTAAGTCAACAAAAAAATGAATATAATAAATGGTTTTAATGTCTAAGTTTTATAGATTAATATGAATTGTTGAATGTTCTTTGTAAGGGAGGATAATAGGATGATGTAGTAATGTGGTAAGTGTGTGTGGAAATAGGGGCCCTTTTAAGAGTGATTGATAATGAGGATCAAAGGGTCAAGGTTGGGCGGGCTGAGTGTGGGAACAATATCACCAAGTTCCCTTGTTATGGCTGTATGTGTGTGTCGTTTTATTTTTGTTTGTGTTTGTCTTTTCGATCCGTTTCTTACATCGATTGTTCGTCCCCTAGGGCTGATGGTGGCAGGGTTATGGATTCACCCCTAAAGCGGTGCCCCGACGAGCTAGTTGGAACCCCACCATAGCGCCGCAGTAGGCGGTACGCAACAATTTCCAAAACAACGTACATATCCCAATCCTACGCTCCGACGGTAATGTTAATTTCAAATTTCAGGATTCCAGCTCGATTTGTATCTTCAAATTAAATTTGTACCAACTATACACATAAGTACACTCTTTCAAAACCATCTCCTTAAATAGACTTTACATCTCAACTCTGATTCGTATTCCAAATTTCAAGTTTTTAGCTCTATCCATTCACATGCTACGAAATTGTACCAAATTTAGAACATTTTAGTAGTTTTGGAATACTTATAGTTCGAATGTCAAAAAAATCCTTACTATATCTATTCTATTCTCCATCAGTGGTCCTCACTTAAAATTAAAGAGTTCTAGCTCTACCCGTTCGCCAAATACAAATGGTATCACATTTAGTACTGTTCGTACCGTTCTAGTACGAATTTCAAAAAATCCAGCCTTATCTGCCAGCTTTGGAGCTAGAGTTACCCTCACCCAAAATTTCAAGATTCCAACTTCAGCCGTTTCGTCTGGGTGTTGATGAATCAGTCAGTCAATCACTTTACTCGTTTATTTTTTATTTTTTTATCTCTTTAAAAGCTGGAGTCAGGTCCTCCTCCAGCTAGTCCACTTTTTATTAACTCGTTTATTAGTATGGATTTATTTCTCGTAGATCAAAGTTTGACTTCGACTTTTGGGCTTTCCAATACAAAATCGATTAGTCGAATGTCGATTTACTTATCCCTAATCACTGTTTCTGCCAATTTGCTTCTTCCTTCAGTTATCATTTGTGTTAACGGCTGCGATCGGTTCAGTGCAATTTTTCGTCGTGAATTTATACTGTTTATAGAATTAAAGTGTTTTATATAATTGTGAAAATTGTAAATTATAACAATTTCAATTATAATTAATAACATTTAAATGAAATAAAAGTGATTTTTAAGTGTAATTTGTTAGAAAAATGTATATTGCATGAATTATAAGTGTTCTAATAAGAAAACAATTGTGAGAATGAGAGAATGAATGAGAGAGAGAGAGATAATCGATCCCATATTGTTGTTTTTTACCAATCATGCACCAATTTGTTTTTTCAGTTGTCATTTGCAGTTTATTTACAATGTTTCGTTGTGGTTTTTTCATATTTAAACAATTATATGATTAAAAAATAAGCAACAAAAACATAAATTAAAATAATTTTATTAATAATTAATAGGATTCTAGTGAAATTAAAAGGTTCTCATCATTATAAAATGTTACCAAATGGTTGTGTGTGTCCTTTGCCCGCCCAATGGTGCTTGCAAATTTATGCCAATAAGAAAAAATTTTTCTTAAGAATGAGAGAGGAAGAGAGGCTTGGAGAACTAATCTCGCTTTGTCCCGGTGCATTGACATTACTCTTGCTGTCATTTATTTTTGCCTTCAGTTGTCATTTGTGTTAACGGCGCGTTCGGTTTATTGCAATGCCTCATAGTGAATTTATCGAATTTAAGGAAGTATTTTATTATAAATAATTGAAGATATATTTGTTTAAATAATAATTAATAAGATATAAATAAAATATAAGTGTTTTTCTATTATAAATTGCTAGAAAAAAAGTTGTGTGTTCAGTCCCGCTAATTGTATTGGAAATTCATGTTATTCCTTTGCTCATGTGTAATGAGTTTGTGTGTGTGTATAGTGGAAGAGAGCGAAAGAGAAGCAAATTTGTCATTGATTATAATCAAGGTAGATATACAAGGTAGCCGCATCGGCGAATTTCTACAACAAACATCGGTTGTTGTATTTTGATATGTCAAAAATATTTTGCCAAAACAAACAGATTGGCAAGATTTTTTTACACAAATTCTTGTAGAAAATGTTAATGAAAGTATTGCCAAAAAAGCTCTTCGAAATTCGGAGATTTTCATTCATAATTTTGTTTTTTAATTTTTTGGTTCAACATTACAACAACATTTTTGACATTTATTTGTCCAACAGCTGGGCCGATGCGGCTACCTTATTAAATATACCTTGATTATAATGGAAGGCGGAAAAGACTTGAAAAAAATATAAATATTATTAATTATTTTTCTATAAATTATTGGTAAAAGTGTGTGAATTATAATAATTTCAGTAAAAATTAAAGTAATGATTGTGAAATCATTATAATCCCAAATAAAAATGTGAAAAAAGTTAATTAAAAATGTCTTACAGAAAGAAGAGTGGAAAATTAAAATTAAAAAAATTAAAAAATTGTAAAAGTGACAGTGCAGATTATAATACCCATTGTCTTAAAATTCCTTCGATATTCGTATTTGAGAAAGTCAGCACAGTTTGGAAGGCGATGTAATGCAGCAGCCGGTAAGTTTAGTTCACAAAAAAAAAAAAAACAAAAAGAAAACCAGTGAGCGGAGCTGTATAGTCGGACGGGGCCGACCATACGATACCCTATACAACTACCACGGAACTCAAATTTTCTGCGGATATTTATTCCGAGACTGGGCAATATTTCGTGATATTTGCACCCTCTTGCCCGATTAGAGGTAAACAGCACCTCTTCCTCACACTAACATATTTTCCGAATATTACGAGTATTCAGTACAGCTATTGTCCAGATTCCCTTCACCGTGGGTTGTGTTGCGATATTCGGCTTTCATTTGAGGTCTATAGATCGACTCGAAAGTAACACAAAAAATTAAGTTTTGTGTCCACTTAATTGGCCTTAATTTAAAGGTCAACCACTCCTCTTGGATATGATATCAACTTCTCGGGTATATGTCCTTCAGGGGTAAACATATACGCCATAGAATACAAATTTTGTCATTTTTCACACAAAAGTCAGGGTCCATTTGACCCGCTAAATATTGACCGATCTTTCTCCAAACAGGCATGCTTATTCTCTGGCCCGATCAGCTCCTCCATGCAAAATTTCACGATGTTCGGACCATTGTTGCGGCCTCTGGAGCGACCAGAAAAACCAAAAAAAAATTTAGTATTTGGTCCATTTCATCCCCTAAATATTAACCCATCTTTCCCAAAAACAATAGGGGTCTTCATTGACCAGAACCCATCCTACATGCAAAATTTCGTGAAGATTGGTCCATAACTGTGGCCTGTATCGTGTTTACAAATTATAATGGACAGACGGACGGACGGACGGACGGACACACATGTCTAGATCGACTCAGCTAGTCGAGATATGACGATCGGTATACTTAAAGATGGACCAATATTTCGCGGCGTTACAAACATTTGGGGCTGCACAAAGCTATAATACCCTGACAACATAGTTGTGTAGGGTATAATTATGTTTTCCGTCCATTTCATCCCAAAATTTTAATCTGATCATCACTGAAAATTGTAGGCGTTGTTCTTGACTATAACTGGAACTTCATGAAAAATTTCAAAGCCATCAGCGCGATATTTCTCCCTCTAATGTGGTAATGGGTTACTAAATAATATCTGAATACGTAAGCACCTGTAAATATTCGACTGTAACTCCCACATCTGAGTAGATACATCACTATATTTGGTATCAATTTAAAGGCCAACCACTCCTCTTGGATATGCTATCAACTCCTGGGGTCTACATCCTCCAGGAGTACATATATATGCCATAGAATACAAATTTTGTCATTTTTCACACAAAAGTCAGGGTCCATTTGACCCGCTAAATATTGACCGATCTTTATCAAAACATGTATGCTTATTCTCTGGCCCGATCCCCTTCTCCATGCAAAAATTCGAGGTGTTTGGGCCATAATTGAGGCCTCTGGAGCGACCAGAAAAACCGACAAAAATTTAGTATTTGGTCCATTTCATCCCCTAAATATTAACCGATCTTTTCCAAAAACAATAGGGGTCTTCATTGGCCAGAACCCATCCTTCATGCAAAATTTCGTGAAGATTGGTCCATAACTGTGGCCTGTATCGTGTTTACAAATTATAATGCACAAAGCTATAATACCCTGACAACATAGTTGTGTAGGGTATAATAAATAAAAATTAAACAAAAAGAAAATAAATAAACATTTCTTCTTTTAAAAAATTAAACGTTAACGAATGATTTTATTACATATTGAACATAATGAACTTATGGATTAACTCTAGTTTAGTAAAAAGGGATATATTATTTTTCTGAGATAGGTTTTTTTACCATAATTATGAGAATATAGTTTTTCTTGGGGGACGTATCCGATTATACCCGGTTCTACGAATTCGATGAATAAAATGGGTACCATTTTAAACCTTATGAAAATAAATTTCCATTAAGTGGTGATACAGCCGCATATCTCAACATTTTGGAAAGAGCCAATTGTTGTCGGTACCAAGGTATATAAAATCTTTAACTACCTCGAGGCTGTAGTTCTCAAGTTCCACAGTTGGTCCGAGTCTACTGGACGTCTTGTGCGTTGATACCATCAGATTGGTCTTCTCGCCGTTTGCTGCCAGACCCACTTTGGCAGACTTCTTCTCAATTTGTTCAAAGATGGCTGTTACCGCTCTAAATGTTCGACCCATTATGTCGATGTCATCGGCGTAGGCGAGTAACATGTGTTGTTTGGTGTACAGAGTGCCATTTCTATTCACCTTTGCGTCTCGTATGACCTTTTCCAGCAGGATGTTAAAAAGGTCACACGACAAACTGTCACCTTGTCTGAATGCTCCTTCGGTATTGAAGGGCTCCGATAGGTCCTTTCCGAGTTTAACTGCTGATCTTGTGCCACTTAATGTTATCCTGCATAGCCGTATTAATTTTGCAGGAATACCGAATGTAGGCATGGCTTTAAACACCTCCGAACGGACAGGGCTATGCGAATGCGGCTTTATAGTCGTCGAATAGGTGGAATGTGTCGATGTATTTTTCGTGAGGTTTTCCAGGATTTGGCGCAGAGTGAAAATCTGGACAATGGTGCATTTGCCAGGTCTAAAGCCGCATTGGTATGGTCCAATAATGTCATTGACCATTGGCTTCAGTCGTTCACACAGTACGCTGGATTGCACTTTATATGCGATGGAAAGGAAACTTATCCCTCTATAGTTGGCACATATCGTCTTGTCTCCTTATTTGTGCACGGGACACAGGATGCTGAGGTTCCAATCATGGGACATGCATTCCTCTAGCCAAATTGTACTAATCAGCTGGTGCATGCTCCTAACCAGCATCTGACCACCAGTCTTGAATAGTTCGGTTGGTACCCATCGGCTCCTGCTGCGTTATTGTTCTTGAGCCGGTTAATTACTTTTATGGCCTCATCTTGGCTAGTTGGTATAAATTCTATACCATAATCTCTGATTGGTTGGTCGCCACTATTTGATACCAGAAGCTTTTTAAAATGCTCCTTCCAGATCCTCAGCACGCTGTGTGTATCTGTCACCAGGTTTCATTCTTCATCTCCACAGGAGGATGTGCCTGCACCTAAACCTTCGGTTTGGTGTTTTACTAGTTAGTAAAATTTCCGGACTTCATTCTGACTCCTGTACATGTCGATTTGCTCACGCTCACGTTTTTCATGTTCTTTTTTCTGAAAATGCGTTTCTCCTCTCTCCTTTTCTCCCGATAATTCTCCATCGCACGTGTTGCTACTATCTGTAGGGTTGCCCTATACGCTACGTTTTTCACATCAGTAGCATTACGACAATCCTGATCGTTCCATGGGTTTCTTGGTGGTGGTTTTTGGTAACAATTGTTCTTTTTGCTACAGTTTGTAGGGAGTGGACAATTCTTTGCCATTGTGCTTCTATGCTATTATTGTGCTTCTATACAATTATTATTTGCAGCTTTTCGACGTCGAGTTTCCGTGTTGTGTTAGATCGCACCTTTGCTGCAACAATAAGACGCGTGCGAATCTTGGCTGCGTCTATCACAACATGATCAATTTGATTACTCGTTGTTTGATCGAGAGAAATCCAGGTGGCCTTGTGTATAGCTAGATGCTTGAATCTGGTGCTGCTAACTACTATGTTTTTTTCTGCCGTTGTTGGATGTTTCTTTATGAAGGCTGAATTTTCCGACGGTGGGACCAAAGATATTTCCCCTTCAGATTTTTGCATTAAAATCTCCTAGCAGAATATTAATGTCATGGCCAAAGCCAAAACTGCGCCTGTTCTGTACAAGGTGCGCACATTCCAAGTGCAGATTCGCAGATCGTGCTTTGCAGGGGTCATTAACATTAGGGAGGTTTGGTTTTCTTTTTCTTTGATTTTACATATTAGGAGGGATGTTCCGAGTGTGGGCAACTAACCCGACGCCTAAACCCATTTTTTTATAGTTCTTATGAGTGAACTGGCGGCACATATTAGCTCACTATTTCATCGGGTGATGAAAATAGCTACCCCAGGTAGCACCACGTGGAGGTCAGTGTCCACAATTGAGATGAAAGAGGGACCAAGATATGCCTGGACTTCGCCATGTTAAAGCCAGTAAGATGTTAAAGCCTATCATCCCCTACGTCACGCCTTTGTATTAGCCCTTAACAATATTTTTAAAAAATGCACGCCTTTTGGAGATCCTTGATAACATATTTTTAAAAAATCCACTTAAAAAATCCACAACTCATGGTCCACTCATCCGACTATACTACTTCGCTTACTGTTTTTATTCTTATTATTATTTTACCCATTCTATATTTTAGTTTTGGAATTAATTTATTGCGGTTTGGCTAATAATAGCAATTTATTTCAATTTCTAAAATTAATAAGTTTTTCGCATATTAACTAACCCAACCTCAATATTTATTAGTAGGTGGTATAAACAAAAATTTTGAATATCAACTTTTCTCCAAATAATAATTTTCGAAATTAAAACCACAAATTTTGAAAAAAAAACTCTATTTTCTCTCCCATACCTCTATCTTATACATTTTTGTGGTTATGAGTATGAATTTTCGTAAACACATCTGTTGTCATGCACTCCTCACAAAATGAACTTAGAATGTAGTGCGTGTGTGTGTGGGTGTATTCATTGTATTTTTGCTTAATATTCAAAAATTACGAACTTTATTAACCATAAATATTTAACCACACCACCACAACCTTCAATGCAAGAATGCTTGTATGCGTAATTGAAAATATGTCGCTGTATGTAATCTCTTGCAAGTACATACGTATGTAAATGCACACACACACACAAACATATGTATTTTCATATGTGTGTATGTTAAATATTTAATTATGATATTACATACAGATATATACATACCTATGTTTTGAATGTACTTGACAGGAGTAAATTGAAAAAATTGCTAAAAATGGCACTTATTGTTTGAATGTTACTAACTTCTGAATGATTTTTTATTAAATAATTTTCTGATGCATAGATACAGATGAAATACAGCGATAGGTCGGAGTTCTGGGAGATTAAATTCAATATCATATTCCGAATTTACTTGTTGCCATCGAAGAGAATTTCAAAATATCTTAAGTTTAGTTCCATGCTCTAGTGGGTATCACTGATATTAACAATTATGGAATCATTTGCTTACATACAAAATATGCATAAAATATTTATGTATTAGATTGTGTATGTGTGTGTTTTCTAAACACACATGTGAGTAAAAATTATTACCTACTGGCTTATAAGTATTTGCATTTGTCGAATAGGATCGTTATGAAAATATGTCGTTGTCTTGTTTGCAGTCAGCATTAGTTTAGGACACTTTATTCATATATTCATTAAATTAATTACTATTTGTTAACAATTTACAATAAATAATACTTATCGAAATTAACTTTTATAAAGGGGTATTACGAGGATGATAATAAATTTCGAACTGTCTTTTGGCCTAAACAAATATGGCAGGGAATGTGTGATTGAGAAAGGGATTAGGATAACTAATTGGTCCTTGAAAAAATATCCACGCCATGCATTGGCCCTTGAAAAAATATTCTTTAAAAAATCCACGCCATGCATTGGCCCTTGAAAAAATATTCTTTAAAAAATCCACGCCATGCATTGGCCCTTGAAAAAATATTCTTTAAAAAATCCACGCCATGCATTGGCCCTTGAAAAAATATTCTTTAAAAAATCCACGCCATGCATTGGCCCTTGAAAAAATATTCTTTAAAAAATCCACGCCATGCATTGGCCCTTGAAAAAATATTCTTTAAAAAATCCACGCCCTTGAAAAAATAATCTTTAAAAAATCCACGCCCTTGAAAAAATAATCTTTAAAAAATCCACGCCATGCATTGGCCCTTGAAAACATATTCTTTAAAAAATCCACGCCTTTTGGAGAACCTTGAAAACATATTCTTTAAAAAATCCACGCCTTATATGGATGGATGCTTGAAAAAATATTCTTTAAAAAATCCACGCCTTATATGGATGGATGCTTGAAAAAATATTCTTTAAAAAATCCACGCCTTATATGGATGGATGCTTGAAAAAATATTCTTTAAAAAATCCACGCCTTATATGGATGGATGCTTGAAAAAATATTCTTTAAAAAATCCACGCCTTATATGGATGGATGCTTGAAAAAATATTCTTTAAAAAATCCACGCCTTATATGGATGGATGCTTGAAAAAATATTCTTTAAAAAATCCACGCCTTATATGGATGGATGCTTGAAAAAATATTCTTTAAAAAATCCACGCCTTATATGGATGGATGCTTGAAAAAATATTCTTTAAAAAATCCACGCCTTATATGGATGGATGCTTGAAAAAATATTCTTTAAAAAATCCACGCCTTGTGTGGATGCTTGAAAAAATATTCTTTAAAAAATCCACGCCTTGTTGGATGGTCCCTGAAAAAATATTCTTTAAAAAATCCACGCCTTGTTGGATGGTCCCTGAAAAAATATTCTTTAAAAAATCCACGCCTTGTTGGATGGTCCCTGAAAAAATATTCTTTAAAAATCCACGCCTTGTTTGGGTCCCTGAAAAAAATATTCTTTAAAAATCCACGCCTTGTTTGGGTCCCTGAAAAAAATATTCTTTAAAAAAATATTCTTTAAAAAATCCACGCCTTGTTTGGGTCCCTGAAAAAATATTTTTAAAAATCCACGCCTTGTTTGGGTCCCTGAAAAAATATTCTTTAAAAATCCACGCCTTGTTTGGGTCCCTGAAAAAATATTCTTTAAAAAATCCACACCTTGTTGGATGGTGGAGAAGCTTGCAAAAATATTCCTTAAAAAATCAACGCCTTTTGGAGATCCTTGAAGAAATATTCTTTAAAAAATCAAGCCTTATTTTGGTCCTCCAAAAATATTTTTTAAAAAATCCTTGCTTAAAAGATTTCCTTATTCTCAATATATAACCCTATAATTTCTGTGTCCATCTGCCCTGCATACGCTACACCGCTCTGCGGGAACAACAACACATGTTACACTTACCAGAAACTGCACCCAAATGTGTATATGTGTGTGTACCTGCTTATTTACATTTGAAGGATTATATTTGCTCCAAAATACAGGAGAATAGTTAAAGTTAATTTACATATGCAGGCTTCTCCACGAGCGGCATGGTGGGTCCTTCATAATCATAATAATGAGCCAAATTGCAAATGTGTCTGCACGAATTACAACAATTTACAGCTACATAAATTATTTTGTGAATTCCTTCACATACTCATATATCCTCTTGGTATCCTGTGGTTAAATCTTCCGAAAACCAATTACAAATTCCAAGAGATGTGAATTCAATCAGACCAAGCAACGAAATTCCCAACGGTGTCTTTGTGCAGCCACACCAGACCAGGGACGACGAAACATGGATAGTTAGAATCCTTGGGTACCGGTAACAATTAACATTTGTGTTGATGTTCCTACGTCCTCCTCACCGAACCGGTGAGTAAATGTTGAAAATTATTGGGTCCTTTGGTTGGGTGGTTGACTTGACTGGCTTGTTCACACATACACACACGCAATGTGGAATGTTATAAATCAAATTGCATTCGGCACAATATCGACTTTTGAGTGGATACAATGATGGAGAAATTTTCAAATCTGCATCCATTCTAATGATGTTGTATTGAGTGGGGGAATAAAGGGTGCATTGTTGATGAATCGGATTCAGAAGATTGCATATTTAATTGGTGAGGAATCAATAGGAATGACAAATGAATGAATGTGTTATTAATTAGGAAAGGGAAAATCAGGACTAGTGATATTTTGTAAAATAATATTTTTCAAGGACCAAAATAAGGCGTGGACTTTTTAAAGAATATTTTTTCAAGGACCAATACAAGTCGTGGCATTGGCGATGATAGATACCAAGCAATGGCTCTGATTAGCTTTAACATGGCGAAGTCCAGACTTTTCTTGATTCATCTTTCATCTCAATTGTGGACACTGACCTCATCGCGGTGTCATCGGGGGTTGCTATTTTCATCTCCCGTTGAAAAAGTGAGCTGATAAGTGCCCATAAGAACTATAAAAAATGGGTTGAGGCGTCGGGTTAGTTGTCCACACTCGGAAAACCCCTCCTACTATGAAAAAGCAAAGAAAAAGAAACCCAAACCCACCTAATGTTGACGACCCCCGCAAACATATAAAGGACCGCGATCTGCGAATCTGCACTTGGAGTGTGCACACGTTGTACAGACAGGCGCAGTTCTCGCTTTGACGGATGTACTCAAGAAGTACAAAGCCGATATTATTGCCATACAGGAAATGCGATAGAAAGGGACTGGCGTAAGTAAATCAGACGATTACGCCCTGTATTATAGCTGCCATGAAACGAGACATGAATTTGGCTGCGGATTTATGGTTAACAAGAGAATAAAATACCTCGTCTCCAGATTCACCACTCCAGTAGATGAGCGAAATGCTGTAATCCCCATAAAAGCGAAGTTCTTCTAAATCAGTCTCATTTGCGCCCATGCTCCGACCGAAGACAAAGATGAGCAGACCAAAGACATACTTTATGAGTGCCTAGAAACAGCATATGATCGCTGCCCTGGCCATGACATTAAAATTTTGGTAGGAGATTTTTATGCAAAAATCGGAAGAGAAAATATTTTTGGTCTCCTGATCAAGCAACGAGAAATCAAATCGCTCATGTTGTAATAGACGGAAGGCATTCATCCAGTGTTCCGATCGATCCGAGGAGCGAATATCGATTCGGACCATTACCTTGTGGCAGCCAATGTTCGCATCCGTCTTAATGTAGCAGAAAAGGTGCGATCTAATGTAACACGGAAACTTGACGTCGAAAAGCTGCAAACACAACAGATAGCAGAAGCCTACTCCGCTCAACTTACCCAACTGCTTGACAAAAGCACCCCTTGTCCCGAGAATAATATAGAAGCACAGTGGCAGAGAATTGCCCACTCTCTACAAACTGCAGCAAAAGCAACACTTGGGTACCAAATACCACCATCAAGAAATCCCTGGTACGATCAGGAGTGCCGTAATGCTATTGATATGAAAAAGGCAGCGTATAGGGCAACACGTAATACGATGGAGAACTATCGGGAGAAAAGGAGAGAGGAGAAACGTATTTTCAGAAAAAAAGAAGAAAGAGC
>NW_026882012.1:0-37637 GCF_032173495.1 Musca vetustissima
AATTGAGCCACGAAAGATGTGTGCCAAGTTTCGTGAAAATCGGTTCAGATTTAGATATAGCTCCCATATATAGTTTCGGCCGATTTTTGGTAAATGGCGTACCAAAGTCCCTATATATCTTTCGATTTGCAGGAAATTTGGCACAGCGCACTGAATTAAGTCTAGAATGATGTGTGCAAAGTTTCGTGAAAATCGGTTCAGATTTAGATATAGCTCCCGTATATATCTTCCTCCGATTTAAGGTAAATGGTGTACCAAAGTCCTTATATATCTTTCGATTTGCATGAAATTTGGCATAACGTACTGAATTGAGCCTAGAATGATGTCTGCCCAGTTTCGAGAAAATCGGCCCAGATTCAGATATAGTTTCGTCCGATTTCATGTAAATGGTGCACCAAAGTCCCTATATATCCTTCGATATATTTGGATAGAGCTTCCATATATATTTTCGCCCGATTTTAAGTAAATTGGACATCAAACTCTTCATGCTAGTCAGGTTGACATCAAATTTTGCACAACGTACAAAATTGAGCATAGAATTACGTAGATGCGTTTTCTAGAAGTACAGACATAGCCCAACAGATAACCTATTTATATTTGATTGAAGTCGATTTATATAACTTATGGATATATAGGTAGATTCACATTTAGATAAATATCACATATTTTATTTCATCCAATTTCATGTTAATAGTCCTGTTTAATATATCCATAGTGGTGAAGGGTATCATATAGTCGGCCCCGTCCGACTTTACTACTTTCCTTACTGGTTGGCACTTGGAAATAATATTATTTAATAAATTCACGCCTCTTTTGGTCCATAAAAATCGTCTTTAAAATCCACCACTTGAAAAAATCCACGCCTCCTTTGAAGCTTGAAAAAATATGCTTTAAAAATCCGGGCTTATTTTGGCTATTGAAAAAATATTCGTTTAAAATTCAATTTATTTCCGTGAAAAAAAGTATTCCTTAAAAATAAGAACCCTTGAAGAGATAGGCTTTGAGATATCCGACGTTTATAAGAGCCCCTGAAAAAACTGTATAAAATTCTATGCTTATAAGAATCCCTTAAAATGCTTCTTTGTTTTTTTTATATTCTACTTACATATTAGACACGTAAAAAATATTTTTTAAAAACTCCACCTTTTATTGGAACCGTTAAAACATTCTTTACATCATCCATTCTAATATACGCCCATAAAAAAATAATCTCTATCCCTATGCCTTCTTATGTCCTAAACGAAATTGTTTTTTTTTTACTCCACTCTCTTTCGGCCCTTTAATTTTCTAATTCATTTAAATTTGTTATTTAAAAATTCCAAAAAATCGATTATTTTTTCTCCAATTTAAATTTTTTATGTTCTCCATTTACAAGTTACAGACACATACCCGTACATATATATTAAATTGTAATTAACTTGTCATAAATCTCACACATACTTTTAGCACGTTCATTAATGTTTTAACAAATGTCTGATTTTGTGTCCAACTGTCTGGTAATGTCTGGCACTTTCAATGCTCTCTCTCCGGCCAACACACAAAAGCAAACTCAAACACAGACACATATATAATGAAATGACAATTTGTTGGGAGTTCCTAAATTATGCTGACTGGAAAAAAAATATGGCAGAAATACGTACACACTGACATCAAATACAATTTTGGAACCGCAGGGAGGGGTGGTGTGATAAGTGGTAGGAAATTTTAATCTATTTTTATTTACGAAGGAAAAACTGCTTAAACTCACAAATCTGTCTTCGAAAATCTATATTTATTTAAAAAAATGAATTTTTTTATTATGAACATTTTCCATACCACCCTCGTACCCATGTGGGGTACATGGGTACAAAAAACGCTCCTATAATTCGTTAGACTAACAGGCCAACTGACTGCCTAGTAATTTAATAATGTTTTTCAGCCTATAGTAGTGACAGACTGAATGACCAGCATGGCAAAATGAATCGGCATATTTTTAAATATTTGCAGTTGCATAGAAAACCCGCCAACACCTCATACCACCCTGCTGAAAAAATAAGTGCTAGGGATCCCATCGCAGTCATCATCATTATTTTCATTATTCACATCACCACATATAGAATTACAACTACCATGACATCATTAAAAATTCACTGGAAATGTCATTTAAATGGGCGAGGATTTTTTTTTTTGCTTTTTGAAAATTTCAAAATTTTAGGAGTAGCAGCTGCTGGACTATGATTTTGTTAAACAAATTTCCAAATATGAACAATATTTCTAGTTTTGGCGAACAATAAACGCGACAGGCAATGAAAATAATTGTGGTGTCATAATGGACTTTTATGTTTTTTTTGGTATGGACATTTTTTTTAAAAAGCAGGATGTGGACATACTGTTCGAAGGGTGTGGGTGAATATGTGTGGTTTTTTTAGGAATGCATTTGTCGTACTAAATGTAATTGTTGCAAAATTTATGAAATGCAAGAATGATGGATGGAAGGGTTCCACAATTTTTTTAAATAATATTCCAAAGGGGATATTAAGATTTTTGAAAAGATTTTCTAAAAATAGTTTTTAAGGCGATACGGAAGGCGTGGTGAATTTGTTAAAGAATATTTTTATACCCTTCACCTCACCGTCGAACTGGGTATTATGTCTTTGTGCATTCGTTTGTAACGGGCAAAGGGAAACGAGATAGACACATGGTTCCTTTTGAGAATATGCATAAAATCACTTTCTGAATTGAGTATAGAATGACGTGTGTCAAGTTTCGAAAAAATCGGGTGAGATTTAGTTATAGTAGCTCCCATATATATAGCGAAAAGACATCGTCTCCAGAATCACTCCAGATGAGCAAATTGCTATAATCCGTATAAAAGCTAAATTCTTTTACATCAGTCTAATTTGCGCCCATGCTCCTACCAAAGATAAAGATGAACAGACTAAAGACATATTTTACGAGCGTCTAGAAACGGCATATGATCGTTGCCCTGGCCATGACATTAAAATTCTGCTAGGATATTTTTATGCAAAAATCGGAAGGGAAAATATCCTTGGCCCCACCCTCGGAAAATTCAGCCTTCATGAAGAAACATCCGACAACGGCATGAGGTTTATTGACTTCGCGGCAGCAAAAACACTTTGTAGTTAGCAGCACCAGATTCAAGCATCTCGATATACACAAGGCCACCTGGATCTCTCCTGATCAAGTAACGAGAAATCAAATAGATCATGTTGTGATAGACAGAAGGCATTTATCCAGTGTTTTAGACGTCCGATCGATCCGAGGAGCGAATATCGATTCGGACCATTACCTTGTGGCAGCCAAGGTACGCACCCGTCTTAATGTTGCAGCAAAGGTGCGATCTAATACAGCACGGAAACTCGACGTCGAAAAGCTGCAAACACAACAGGTAGCCGAGGCCTACTCCGCTCAACTTACCCATCTGCTTGAAGATAGCACTTCTTGTCCCGATAATAGTATAGAAGCACAATGGCAAAGAATTGCCCACTCCCTACAAACTGCAGCAAAAAGAACAATTGGATACCAAAAACCACCACCAAAAAACCCATGGTACGATCAGGAGTGTCGTAATGCTACTGATGTGATGGAGAACTATCGGGAGAAAAGGAGAGATGGGAAACGTGTTTTCAGAAAAAAGAAGAAAGAACAAGAAAAACGTGAGCGTGAGCAAATCGAGATGTACAGGAGTCAGAATGTAGTCCGGAAATTTTACCAACGAGTAAAACACCAAACCGAAGGCTTTGGTGCAGGCACATCCTCCTGTAGATATGAATAAGGAAACCTGGTGACAGATACAGACAGTCAAGTCTGGTGGCCAGATGCTGGTCAGGAGCATGCACCAGCTGATTAACACAATTTGGCTAAATGAATGCATGTCCAATGATTGGAACCTCAGCACCCTGTGTCCCGTGCACAAAAAAGGAGACAAAACGATATGTGCCAACTATAGACGAATAGGTCTCCTTCCCATCGCATATAAAGTGCTATCCAGCGTACTGTGTGAAAGACTGAAGCCAATGGTCAATGACATTATTGGACCATACCAATGTGGCTTCAGACCTGGCAAATCCACCATTGACCAGATTTTCACTCTGCACCAAATCCTGGAAAAGACCTACGAAAAACACATCGACACATTCCATCTATTCGTCGACTATAAAGCCGCATTCGACAGCCCTATCCGTTCAGAGGTGTTTAAAGCCATGTCTGCGTTTGGCATTCCTGCAAAATTAATACGGCTATGCAGGATAACTTTAAGTGGCGCAAGGTTAGCCGTTAAAGTAGGAAAGGACCTATCGGAGCCCTTCAATACCGAACGAGGATTCAGACAAGGTGACAGTTTGTCGTGTGATCTTTTTATCATCCTACTGGAAAAGGTCATACGAGACGCAAAGGTGAACAGAAATGGCACTCTGTACACCAAACAACACCAGTTACTCGCCTACGCCGATGACATCGATATAATGGGTCGAACATTGCGAGGGGTAACAGCCACCTTTGAACAAATTGAAAAGAAGTCTGCCAAAGTTGGTCTGGCAGTAAACGGCGAGAAGACCAAACTGATGGTATCAACGCGCAAGACGTCCAGTAGGCTCGGACCAACTGTGGAACTTGAGAACTACAGCTTCGAGGTAGTTAAAGATTTTATATACCTTGGTACCGCCATAAATAAACCGAATGACATCAGTTTTGAAATTCGGAGAAGGATTGTGATGGCCAACAGATCCTACTATGGTCTAAGTAAGCAGTTTAGAAACAAGGCCACCTCCCGCCAGACCAAACTCACACTTTACAAGACGCTGATACTACCCGTGCTATTATATGGCATGGGTACTTCCGCAAGCAGATGAGACAGCTCTTGGGGTGTTTGAGAGAAAAATTCTCCGAAAGATCTAAGGGCCGATCTGCGTCGACGGTGAATATCGGCGTCGAATGAACCACGAGCTTTACAATTTAGAGGCGGACATCGACATAGTCAGTCGTATTGAGCTGCAGCGACTACGGTGGCTAGGCCATGTTGTGCGGATGAATGAAGATGCCCCAGCTCAAAAGGCATATAAAAATGAGCCTACTGATGGTTCCCGTAGAAGGGGAAGGCCACGAATTAGATGGAAAGACCAAGTAGAAAACAACATCTTGGAACGTGGTCTTCCAAATTGGTGGACCGATGCGCTTGGACATCTTTTTTAAGCTCGGCTTATGGAACAACCGTTCTGTAACAAGCCAGCAAAGTAAGTTTAAAATAATCTACAAAACTTTTAATTTTTAAAAATATTTATAAAATAAAGCTAAGGTCCTTTTAAATACCTTTTTTAATCTTCTTTATAAGTCCTATTTTTTAGGTCCTTGAATAAATAATCTTAAAAAAAATCTCTGGTCTTAGCCTCAAATATATTTTAGGAAATTATTATTTCAAAATTGTGCTTAAGGTCTGTTAAACGTTTTGTTCACCATTTGCTTGCATTTGTTGCCTCTCAAACGAATTTTCAACTACAAAGGAGTCAAGGCAGCAAAAAAAAAGACGTAAGGAATTCAGGTTTTTTTTGTTGCTACTACAAATCCTGTGTATATATTTTTTCTCCTCGATTTTTTGTTCTTGCCAAATTCACAAGGATTTTTGCAACATTTTCTTCAACGAGTTTATTACTGACACATCATAAAAATGCAACGGCAGCATCTGTACATTATTGTGTATGCAGCAGAAATTGTGTATGGCATTTAATATTGTTGGCATTTTTTCACATCTTTCAGTTTTTTCTTATAAGGGAGAAGGATTTTTTGTTTCGGAAGGGTGATGACTTTGGAAGTTTTTCAAGGAGACTGTCTAATATCATTTTCGAAATATTATTATTCATTTGTCTATATATTGTTTTCACATCGTTTACAGCTAAGGCTGTCTTAGCTGTCTTCCCTATGATGTTGAAAGTGCGAATCGAACCTTATATCCTTAGCTTAAGTGTGGAGTTGTAGATGGGATTCCAAAGCTCGGGGTCGTAAGCCAAGGACCTCCTAATAATTTTTTTCGTTTCTTAGAAGTTGTTCGTTTGTATAGTGACAGGGGTCTGCTAGCCTTTTAAAAACTTCCACAACTGAACCTCGTACATTTTCTTTTTTTTTCAAATTATTTTATTTTATTTCATTTTTTCTTCGTTTATATTTTATTTTTTGTTTTTGTTGTATTCCAAAACCTTTTGCAAATGTTTGCAAACTCTAATATGAGCATAGAAATGTTTGAAAATGAAGTGAAACGACGAAATCAACGACAGGAGCCAACCATCCAGCCAGCAATTGGAAAGAATAACGAACCGAAGAAAAACACCAGTTGTTTTCTAGGGCCAAGAGAAACAATAGAATTCCGAATGCTAAACGAAACTGGCAAGGAGCAAAACTGCATTCTACCTCTCCACCTCGTTACGTTAAATATCCTTCGTTGGAAGGAACAACAATTGCCAACCAAGGAGCCAGGTTTTGTTATTTTGTTTCTTCTTCTTTTCGCTGCATATAATTTAGTTTGGAAATGACAGTCAACACCAACTGTCAGATCTTCATGCCAGGCAATTTGCAAGACAACAATTTACACGAAAAATTGTTGAAATTTTCTTAGCACCTGCTTAGAATGTAAATTCTGGTAGTTGTTGTTGCTTTTTTGTTGTTGGGATTTTTTTTTGGCAAAAATTCCAATGTTGATTTTTTATTTTATTTTTTCTGGAGGATATTTGTTTGGCATTTTTTGTATTCTGGCAGGCTTGAATTTGGGATGGGCTTTAAATGGATGAAAATCCAGGCATCTTATTCCTTGAAAAATATTCTTTAATAAATCCAGGCCTCTTATAGGACTTGAAAAAATATGCTTCAATAAATGTAGCTGGCTTGTGACAGAACTTTCGTTCCATAAGCCGAGCTTAGAAAAGATTTCCGGGCGCGTCGGTCTTTTGCGCAGCTTTTTTTCCAATTTGAAAGACCATATTCGGCAATGTTGTCTTCCACTTGGTCTTTCCATCTTATTCGTGGCCCTCCCCTTCTGCGTGAACCATCAGCTGGTTCGCTTTTATATGCCTTCTGGGCTGGGGCATCTTCATCCATTCTCACAACATGACCTAGCCAACGTAGTCGCTGCTGCTCAATACGTCTAACAATGTCAATGTCCGAGAATAGCTGGTACAACTCATGGTTCATTCGACGGCGATATTCACCGTCAACACAGATCGCCCCATAGGTCTTTCGGAGAATTTTTCTCTCAAACACTCCAAGAGTTGCCTCATCTGCTTGCGCAAGTACCCATGCTTCAGATATATATAACGGCACGGGTAGTAGCAGCGTCTTGTAGAGTGTGAATTTGGTCAGGCGGGAGATGGCCTTGCTTTTGAGTTGTTTGTTCAGACCATAGTAGCACGGTTAACCGAATTTCAAAACTGATGTCATTCGTTTTATTTATGGCGGTACCAAGGTATATAGAATCCTTAAATACCTCGAAGCTATAGTTCTCAAGTTCCACAGTTGGTCCGAGTATACTGGACGTCTTCTTCGTTGATACCATCAGCTTGGTCTTCTCGCCGTTTACTTCCAGACCCACTTTGGCAGACTCCTACTCAATTTTTTCAAAGGTGGCTGTTACCGTTCTCATTGTTCGACCCATTATGTTGATGTCATCGGCGTAGGCGGGTAACATGTGTTGTTTGGTGAACAGAGTGTCATTTCTGTTCACTTTCGCCTCTCGTATGACCTTTTACAGCAGAATGTTAAAAAGGTCACACGACAAACTATCAACTTGTCTGAATCTTCGTTCGGTATTCGGGCTCCGATAGGTCCTTTCCTACTTCGGTTCGGGCTCCGATAGGTCCTTTCCTACTTTAACTGCTGATCTTGTGCCACTTAAAGTTATCCTGCATAGCCGAATTAATTTTGCAGGAATGCCGGACACAGACATGGCTTTATTCACCTTTTAATGGATAGGTCTGTCGAATGCGGCTTTATAGTCGACGAATAGGTGGAATATGTCGATGTCATTTTCGTAGGGTTTTCCAGGATTTGGCGCAGAGTGAAAATCTGGTCAATGGTGGATTTGGTATGGTATGGTCCAATAATGTCACTGACCATTGGCTTCAGTCGTTCACACAGCACACTGGATAACACTTAATATGCGATGGTAAGGAGACTTATTCCTCTATAGTTGGCACATATCGTCTTGTCTCCTTTTTTATGCATGCATTCTTCTAGCCAAATTGTACTAATCAGCTGGTGCATGCTCCTTACCAGCATCTGACCACCAGTCTTGAATAATTCGGCTTGTAACCCATCGGCACCTGCTGCTTTATTATTCTTCAGCCGACTGATTTCTATTCTGACTTCATCTTGGCTAGGTGGTATACACTCTATCTATCTTATTGGTTCTGGGGTATCTTCTTCACCGCTACTATTTGATACCAGAAGTTTTTCAAAATGCTCCTTCCAGATCCTCAGCTCTCTGTCTGTATCTGTCACCAGGTTTCCTTTTTCATCTCTACAGGAGGATGCGCCTGCACCAAAGCCTTCGGTTTCAGGGTTGCCCTATACACTGCCTTATTCATATCAGTAGGATTACGACAATCCTGATCGTACCACGGTTTTCTTGATGGTGGCCTTTGGTACCCAAGTGTTGCTTTTGCTGCAGTTTGTAGGGAGTGGGTAATTCTCTGCCATTGTGCTTCTATATTATTATCGGGATAAGGGGTGCTTTCGTCAAGCAGTTGGGTAAGTTCACGGATTAGGATTCTGCTATCTGTTGTGTTTGCAGCTTTTTGACGTCAAATTTTCGTGTTACATTGGATTACACCTTTGCTACTACATTAAGGCGGGTGCGTACCTCGGCTGCCACAAGGTAATGGTCCGAATCGATATTCGTTCCCCGGATCAATCGGACGTCTAGAACACTGGGTGAATGCCTTCCGTCTATCACAATATGATCGATTTGATTTCTCGTTATTCGATCGGGAGAAATTCAAGTGGCCTTGTGTATATCGAGATGCTTGAATCTTGTGCTGCTAAGTAGCATGTTTTTTCATGCCGTTGTCTGATGTTTCTTCATGGATGCTGAATTTTGCGACGGTGTGGCCAAAGATATTTTCGCTTACAATATTGGCATTAACATCTCATAGCAGAATTTTAATGTCATGGCCAGGGCAACGATCATATGCTGTTTCTAGGCGCTCGTAAAATATGTCTTTGGCCTGTTCATCTTTATCTTTGGTAGGAGAATGGGCGCAAATGAGACTGATGTAGAAGAACTTCGCTTTTATACGGATTATAGCAATTCGCTCATCTACTGATGTGAATCTTGATACGATGTCTTTTATTCTCCTGTTAGCCATAAATCCGCAACAAAATTCATGTCTCGTTTCATGGCAGCTATAATACAGGGCGTAATCATCTGATTTACTTACGCCATTCCCTTTTCACCGCATTTCCTGAAAGGCAATAATATCGGCTTTGTACTTCTTGAGTACATCCGCCAAAGCGAAGGCCTATTATAGGCCTTGAAAAAATATTCTTTAATAAATCCAGGCTTCTTATAGCCTCTAAAAAATATTCTTTAATAAATCCAGCTCCTTATAGGCTCTAAAAAATTTTCTTTAATAAATCCAAGCCTCAGTTGGCCCTTGAAAAATATTCTTTAATAAATCCACGCCTCAGTTGGCCCTTTAAAAATATTCTTTAATAAATCCACGCCTCAGTTGGCCCTTGAAAAATATTCTTTAATAAAGCCACGCCTTGTTTAGGTTCTAAAAATATTTTTTAATAAATCCACGCTTTGTATAGGTCCTTAAAAAAATAATTTTTAATAAATTTAAAAATAAATATATCCCTTGTTGATTCGTAAAGTACGTTTTACCAAAAAATATCCTGCGCTTATATTAATCACTCTGATTTCCCTTCTTCCGTGTGACATGTTTTTTTCAGATTTTTTTTAATTCCGTAAGCGTTTTCCTTGTATTTGCCGCGATGCATGAAGAAATCCAAAGAAATTATATTTTTTGTCGCTTTCTCTCACAAAAAATGAATTGAAAATAAACATAAGATGTCCTTATGAAATATGCGGGTGAACATAAAACAAGGATACGTGAAAAAGTGAAAGTATGTAGAACACAACAAGACACATAGAGAGACAAACACACACATAAGCATACACATACCCACACTCATACACCGAACACCGAACTTAAACGACCCTCATAATTTTTTAACCAACTCATGTGTGAAAACGTTTATGACAAACACTCGGCAAAGCTTTTTTTTTGTTGTTCTTGTTTTTCTCGTAATTTTTCTTCTTATTTGTTGTTGTTGTTATTTTTTTGCATAGCGACAAAATGCGATTCATCTTCCTTTCCTTCCAGTTGGCATTACAAACAACGAACATTAGAAAATAAATATAAATAAAAAGGACATTCATGCATAGCTCACTCACTGTCTTTGCCACCAAACCACCAACTAAAAACAAAAGCTACAACAACAACGCCAACAAACGAAAATGCTAAATATCAGCGATGCGTTACAAAGCTTTTAAATGAAAATGAGAAAAGACAGCAAGCGCGGAGTAGAGTATAAATAAGTATATATATGAATTTTGTTTATTTTATACCCTAGCCGAAGAGCATACCCCATTATTCTCCAACCAACCCCCCATCATCCGCCAACCAACCCCCACCCATTCATCCTCGCCATCATTTAAACCACATATGACAATTTCAAAATGATTCGCATTCATAAACATTTGTGAATTGCTTGCTTGCCAAATGATCTACCCCGACAAGGTCTAATGACAACGTAGATGATGATGATGACGGCTATGGAGTCGGAGACGGCGATATCATTTCCATGTAAGGGACATTTCAACTAATGTGACATTGAACTGTTTTGTAAAAATGATGTAAAACTTGTGGGGGGAAGCACGGATTTTTGTGTTGGGTGGGGGTGGTGTGGTTGTATGCTATCTTCCAGCAACAAAACAAATTTTGCAACAGAAATTTATATTTTCCAATTCAGTGCAAATGAATGACAGCGGATTCATTACAACGAATTTTAAATGTTTTATAGGTTAGAACATTTAATTGCCGTACATTAAAGTAAATCGCAATAAATAACCAGAGCCTACTTTAAGGCGTTCAGTTTGAAAAAATAATAATCATATGTTGCAAGGTTTTGTTGTTTGTAGAATTTTAAAAAAATATATTTAAAACCAGAAAGGAAAGTAGTAAAGTCGGAGTGGGCCGACTATATGATACCCTTCACCACTTTGGGTATATTCTACCTATGTATCCTTACAACTGCATGTCAGTGTTCGCTCGAAGGGACATACACCTTTCTGCAACCTATGCAAAATTTAATTTCAATTGGGCAGATTTAGGATCGTTTGCGTACAATAAGACAAATTTATGGAAAACAATTTATAGCAAAATTGATACAAGCTATTCGGTACGCCGCACTGTTAAAAATTTAATCTCAATCAGACACCCGTTTGAAATACATATAGAAGCTATGGCTGCATAAATCGACTCAGAATGTGATTCTATGCGTATTCTCAAAAGGAAACATGTGTCTATCTCGTTTCCTTTCGCCTGTTACAAACATATGCACAAAGACATAATACCCTGCACCACAGTGTGGTGAAGGGTATAATAATGCCACACTTATAAGAACATCAAAAATATATATTTTTTGAAATGCCACATAAGAGATCTCGGGAAAATATTCCATAAAAATGTTAAATAAAAGGCCCCTCTGAAACGATATTCCCTGAAAATGTCACGCTTCATAGAGCCTCAGAAAATCAATTTCTTCAAAATGACACTCTTATAATAGCCGGACAAAAAATATTTCCTTGGAAATACTACGACTACCTGACTATCAGAAAAATATTCCTCGAAAATGCTACACTTGTGATAGAATCTATGGAGCCTAACATCTCAGAGTCTCTGAAAAAATATTCCTCTAAAGTACAGGCTAATAAGAGCCTCTGGAAAAATATTTTCTAAGGATGTTGTTCTTATAAGAGAGGCTTATAAAAAGCATCTAAAATGAATGTTTTGAAAACTCAAAAACATATATTTTTTGAAATGCCATATAAGAGACCTCAGGAAAATAAAAAAGCACCTCTGAAACGATATTCCCTGAAAATGTCACGCTTCTCAGAGCCTCAGAAAATCGATTCCTTCAATATGACACGCTTATAAAAGCCGGACAAAAAATATTCCCTTGGAAATACTACGACTACCTGACTATCAGAAAAATATTCCTCGAAAATGCTACACTTGTGATGGAATCTACGGAGCCTAACATCTCAGAGTCTCTGAAAAAATATTCCTCTAAAGTACAGGCTAATAAGAGCCTCTGGAAAAATATTCTCTAAGAATGTTGTTCTTATAAGAGAGCCTCTAAAAAATAATGTCTTGAAAACTCAAAAATATATATGTTTTGAAATGCCATATAAGAGACCTCAGGAAAATATTCCATAAAAATGCTAAAAAAAGGCCCCTCTGGAAAGATATTCCCTGAAAATGTCACGCTTCACAGAGCCTCAGAAAATCAATTTCTTCAAAATGACACTCTTATAAATGCCGGACAAAAAATATTTCCTGAAAATACTACGATTACCTGACTATCAGAAAAATATTCCTCGAAAATGCTACACTTGTGATAGAATCTACGGAGCTTAGCATCTCAGAATCTCTGAAAAAATATTCCTTTAAAGTAAGAATGTTGTTCTTATAAGAGAGGCTTATAAAAACCCTCTAAAATAAATCTCTTGAAAACTCCGAGCTTATAAGAGCCTTTTATAAAAATTCCTTTAAAATATCACGCTCAGAAGACTATCAAATGTTTCTAATTCCAGCTGGAGAAATATTCTGTGGAAAATATGCGCATTTAAGAGACCCTAAAGCAATTCACTTTTATATGAGGCCTTTAGAAAAAAATTAAGTTATAAAATCCACGGTTATAAGAGTTATAGAAATTAATTAATTTTCAAGATACACACACCTATGATGGTCCTAGAAAACATATTGCTAAAAAATCGTATCTATTAGGAACCCCTGAACCTTAAAACAAATTAAGAATTACCCCACTAGATTTGGGTCCTGACAAAAATATTTTTGAAAAACCACACGTTATTGGAGAGTCCTTGAAAAAAGTTTATAAAAATATCTTTTAAAAAATCGGGCTTGTAAGACCCCCTAGAAACTATTTTTATATAATATCTAGATTTATATACAAATTATTCTTTTAAAAATCTCATTCTACAAAATTAAAATCGTTCTAATTTTTTGCATCGAATTTCTTTGTAATCTGCTGCCTTAATATATGTTTATCATAATGAAATTCGACATTCTAATACCTTAGATAAATATTGGCATCTTAGTATTTGAATATTTATTCGTCAGGTGGAGGGGAGGCGATATCCTTCTCTAAACACTCTAATCCATAAATCCACAAATTGAAGTAGATCTCTCGACGCGACAAATAGACACCGTTGGTATTAGACGCAGAATTTACATATGTCTTAGGCATTTCACTTTGGTAATATTTTAATTTATATGACATACATACAAATACAATCGATAGCATATAAATAGACAATATGTAAGGCACATATTTTATCTATGATTATTTGTATTAATATATATATATATATACATCTGTCTGTGTGTGTGCACAAAATAACGAATTTACAACATCATTTACAGATGACGTTCAGTTTTTATACCCTTCACCACACTGTGGTACCGGGTATTATGTCTTTGTGCATATGTTTGTAACAGGCAAAAGGAAACGAGATAGGCACATGGTTCCTTTTGAGAATATGCATAGAATCACTTTCTGAGTCGATTTACGCATGTCCGTCTGTCCGTCCGTCTGTCCGTCCGTCCGTCCGTCCGTCTGTCCGTCCATGTATTTTTGTGAACAAAGTACAGGTCGCATTTTTGATCCGATTTGGATGAAATTTGGCATAGGTCACTTATTTGGCCCAAGGACGAACCCTATTGAAATTGGGAAAAATCGGTTCAGATTTAGATATAGCTCCCATATATATTTTCACCCGATATAGGCACCAAAGTACCTATATATCATTCGATTTGCACGAAATTTGGCATAGCGTACTGAATGAGGTCCAAAATGATGTGTGCTGAGTTTCGTGAAAATCGGGTCAGATTTAGATATAGCTCCCATATATATTTTCGCCCGATATACGCACCAAAGTACCTATATATCATTCGATTTGCACGAAATTTGGCATAGTGTACTGAATTAGGTCCATAATGGTGTGTGCTGAGTTTCGTGAAAATCGGTTCAGATTTAGATATAGCTCCCATATATATTTTCGTCCGATTTAAGGTAAACGTGGCACCAAAGTACCTATATATCTTTCGATTTCCACGAAATTTGGCATAGCGTACTGAATTAGGTATAGAATGATGTGTGTTAAGTTTCCTGAAAATCGGTTCAGATTTAGATATAGCTCCCATATATATTTTCGTCCGATTTGAGGTAAATGGTGCACCAAAGTCCCTATATATCTTTCGATTTGCACGAAAGTTGGCACATCGTAATCAATTAGGAATATAATGGTGTGTGTTAAGTTTCCTGAAAATCGGTCCAGATTTAGATATAGCTCCCATATATATATTCATCCGATTTAATCTGAATGGTGCACCAATGTCCCTATATATCTTTCGATTTGCACAAAAGTTGGCACAGCGTAATGAATTAGTTATAGAATGGTGTGTGTTAAGTTTCCTGAAAATCGGTTCAGATTTAGATATAGCTCCTATATATGTTTTCGTCCGATTTAATGTAAATGGTCTACCAAAGTCCCTATATATCTTTCGATTTGCACGAAATTTGGCACTGCGTTATGGATGAGGTCTGGAATGATGTGTGTTAAGTTTCCTGAAATCGTTGAAATCGGTTCAGATTTAGATATAGCTTCTATTTCATCTGTTGAATATGCTCAAAGTGGTGAAGGGTATCATATAGTCGGCCCCGTCCGACTTTACTACTTTCCTTACTGGTTTTTATTTGGATTACATTACGATGTATTTTTTAAGGAGGAATGATGCAAATTGAGAAAGGAAGTCGATGAAGGTCTAGAGTAGATTGTGGACCAGGTCTGCCAACGAAAAACAATATTATTTTAGTCATAGGTGGATAGGAATTTCAAAATATCTAAAATGGGGTGGGGTATGGGATACGAAAGCTATGTAAAAATATGAAGGTATACTGAAAATGATCTGCGAGTAGAGCTCAAAATGTCACACTATAGTTACTTCTGTAGGAAAAATTTTTGCAGGACCTTCAAATTGCCAAACCAATTTTGACCATATTCTTCCAGTTGCTGTTTTATATGCTGGTATCCTGAAATGTTAAACTCCGTCCAACTTAATCTAAAAATGAGGCTACGACCCTTAAAATATTCAAAATGGCGTGAATATTTGTTATACCCTTCACCACACTGTGGTGCAGGGTATTATGTCTTTGTGCATATGTTTGTAACAGGCAAAAATAATCGAGATAGACCCATGGTTCCTTTTGAGAATATGCATAGAATCACTTTCTAAGTCGATTTATGCATGTCCGTCCGTCCGTCCGTCTGTCTGTCCATGTTAAATTGTAAACAAAGTAGAGGTCGCATTTATGAACCGAACTGGATGAAATTTGGCACAGCTCATTTGTTTGGCCCAAGGACGAACCCTATTGAAATTGGGAAAAATCGGTTCAGATTTAGATATAGATCCCAAATATATTTTCGTCCGATTTAATGTAAATGGTGCACCAAAGTCCCTATATACCTTTCGATTTGTACAAAATTTGGCACAGCGTAATGGATAAGGTCACGAATGATGTGTGAAAAGTTTCGCGAAAATCGGTTCAGATTTAGATATAGCTCCCATATATATCTTCGTCCGATTTAAGGTAAATGGTGCACGAAAGTCCCTATATATCTTTCGATTTGCACGAAATTTGGCACAGCGTACTAAAATAAGTATAGAATGATATGTGCAAAGTTTCGTGAAAATCGGCTCAGATTTAGATAAAGTTCCCATATATAGCTTCGCCCGATTTTAGGTAAATAGTCCACTGAAGTCCTTGGAAATCTTTTGACTTGCACGAAATTTGGCACGACGTACTAAATTAAGTCTAGAATGATATGTGCAAAGTTTCGTGAAAATCGGTTCAGATTTAGATATAGCTCCCATATATAGCTTCGCCCGATTTTAGGTAAATAGTCCACTGAAGTCCTTGGAAATCTTTTGACTTGCAGGAAATTTGGCACAGCGTAATGAATAAGGTCTAGAATGATGTTTGCCAAGTTTCGTGAAAATCGGTTCAGATTTAGATATAGCTCCAATATATATCTTCGTTCGATTTAAGGTAAATGGTGCACCAAAGTCCCTATATATTTTTAGATTTGCACGAAATTTGGCACAGCGTACTAAATTAAGTATAGAATGATATGTGCAAAGTTTCGTGAAAATCGGTTCAGATTTAGATATAGCTCCCATATATAGCTTCGCCCGATTTTAGGTAAATAGTCCACTAATGTCCCTGGAAATCTTTTGATGTGCACAAAATTTGGCACAGAGTTATGAATAAGATCGAGAATGATGTTTGCCAAGTTTCGTGAAAATCGGTTCAGGTTTAGATATAGCTCCCATATGTATTTTCATCCGATTTAAGGTAATTGGTGCACCAAAGTCTCTATATATCTTTCGATTTGCACGAATTTTGGTTTAGGATACTGAATTAAGTCTAAAATGATTTTGCTTCGTGAAAAGATCCATAGCTTGGCCGATTGACACAACGTACTGATGTTATATAAATTAGTCTCTGGCAAGTTTCCTTGAAATCGGTTCAGATATAGATTTATAACAAAACGAGTCGTCTGTTAGGATACATATGTAAAATATTCCCAAAGTTGTGAACGGTATCATATAGTCGGCCCAGTCCGACTTTACTACTTTCCTTACTGGTTTTTATGTATTTTACCCTCAAAAAACCTGAAATGCTAAATTATAGCCACTTGCTTGAAAAATAGAATTCGAAATCTAAATTTGTGTTTCATACTCACTCTGATTATTTGAATTCCCAATCCTTATTTTCATTTAATTTTCTTTTCTCCAAAATTGATTCTAATATCAAAATATCGCATCGCATTCCTTGATGATTTGTATTTATTACAAGACACTTTGTAGCCTTGCGATTTTTTCCCTTCTCTTTTTTGCATAATCAAATAAAAATGAATTGACTGCCAAGAAACAAATAAATTGTAATATTTCGCATTTGTTGTCGTTGTTTTTGTTGTTGTCTTTCTTTCTTTTTTCATTATAATCATTAGTGTCATCATCATTTATTACAATTGTCTGTTGTGTGTCTGGGTTCAATCGGCGCATATTGTCAACGCCCTTTTTTTAACGCGAAACTCACATTTGAATCGCTGTGCGCTGTCCTTGAGACATGATAGGCTTGAGTTACAAAACAATAACATTAATAACAACAACAACAACGACAATTGTGTGTCAATATTAGTTGTCAAAGGATTCAAATTTTATTTGACAATTTTTTGTTATTGAAATTTCCAGACTGGAATAAATGTACTAAATAGGCGGATTGGGTTTTGAGGAATTTTCAAAAAAAAAAAAAAAAAAAAAAAAAAAACAATGAACAATGAACAAGGAACAAGGAACAAACACAAAAATGCTTTTGGAATTCAATGCTAATAAAATCAATTCAAAGAAAAAAACCAGTAAGGAAAGTAGTAAAGTCGGACTGGGTCGACTATGTGATACCCTTCACCAATTTGGGTATATCCAACAGATGAATCCTAACAGACGTCGAATTTTTGAAGTATATATAAGCTATATCGAAATCTAAACCGATTTTAACTAAACTTCCCACACGTTGTGTTATAGTAACTTCAATACGTAGTGCAAAATTTTTTTCCGATTGGACCCATCATGGTGAAGCATATCCAACTAGGTTATTCTAACTCCAGTACGATGTGCAAAATTTGTGTCAATTTTGTGTAAAATCGGACGACACCATTTAAATAAAATCGAACGAAAATATATGTTGGAGATATATACAAATCTGGACCGATTTTCAGGAAACTTAACACACATCATTCTAGACCTAATTCAGTACGATGTGCTAAATGTCGTGCAAGTCGAAAGATATATAGGGACTTTGGTACACCATTTACATTAAATCGGACTAAAATATATATGGGAGCTATATCTAAATCTGAACCGATTTTCAGGAAACTTAACACACATCATTCTAGACCTAATCGAATGATATATAGGGACTTTGGTACACCATTTACATTAACTCGGACGAGAATATGTATGGGAGCTATATCTAAATCTGAACCGATTTTCAGGAAACTTAACACAACATTCTAGACCTTATTCAGTACGCTGTGCCAAATTTCGAGCAAATCGAAAGATATATAGATATTTTGGTACACCATATACATTAAATCGGACGAGCATTAATATGGGAGCTATATCTAAATATGGACCGATTTACAGGAAACTTTACACACGTCATTCTAGACCTAATTCAGTACGCTGTGCCAAATTTCGAGCAAATCGAAAGATATATAGAGACTTTGGTACACCATTTACATTAAATTGGACGAAAATATATATGGGAGCTATATCTTAATCTGAACCGATTTTTCCCAATTTCAATAGGGTTCGTCGTTGGGGAAAACATATGAGCTGTGCCAAATTTCATCCTATTCGGATCATAAATGCGACCTGTACTTTGTTTATAATGTAACATGGACAGACAGACAGACGGACATGCAAGCTTTTGTATAGGTCCATATTTCTTAATTAGTTGCAATTAGCACACAGCAAAAAAAGTTTGTAACCGGTACCGGTTGTCAGACATCGACTAGCTGAGTCGCATACTATGGCGTATATATTCACCCCTGGTGGACATAAACCGGTGAAGTTGGCGTATACCCAAGAGGAGTGCTTGAACCTTCAATTGATATCAATTCTATTTTTGTATGTTCTCGGATGTGGTAAATAAATACTTGATATTGTTTGGTAATACCATTACGACATTAAAGGGCAGAAGGACCTCGCGGATCGCTTTGTAATTTTATATGATGTTCCGGTTATGGCCAAGGAGATATCTTTTATATTCGGTGATGTTATTTAGGGCCGAAAACTTTATTTTTTTCTGGATTTCTAGTTCTAGATGTAGGTTACAATTATAAGCCCAACATCACATGTTTTTCACGCGAACGGGGATCTGGCCAAATAATTAGAATGACTGTTTTGATAATGACCGCTAAATATCCGGCGGGTCAAATGAACCAAGGTTTTTCTGTGTACTCTCTGTACCCTACACTCTGGAAAAACATGATGCGAATGAGAGGAGCTGTTGACACCTAATCGGTGAAGATGGTGCAAATATGACAAAATATGGTCGGACCTGTCTGACTATAACGGTCCGCACATTGGTTTTTATGTAGAGCCTATATTTTATATCTCCCATTTAAGGTCCATTTATGTATTCTATATTTGAAGTCCTTACAAATTTCGTTTCCTGGATAATAAAAAACCTCCTGGTGGACATAGTGCCCATGTAAAGGTGCCGAACGATTTAAGGAATGTTGCATGTACACCGCATGGTTGAGGATATAAAAAAGTTTCACCCGACCAATGTTAACGACCTATAAACTATTTGAAAACCAGTGAGCGGAGCAGTATAGTCGGACGTGGGCCCTACACAAATACCATGGAACCCTAACTTTCTGCGGATTTTTATTCCGAGCCTTGCAATATTTCGTATTAATGGCACCCTCTTGACCGACCAGAGGTCGACAAATATTACTAATATTCAGTACAGCCCTTCTAATTACTTGTTCCGATTTCCTTCACCGTGACATGTGTTGTGATGTTCGCCTTTCAATTGTGGCTTATAGATAGACTCGAAAAATTATTATCTGATCATCAACGATAATGATAGGCGTTATCCTTGACCATACCTGGATCCTCATGAAAAATTTCAAAGCGATCAGCGGTATATTTCCGCCCTCTAATGTTAATGGGTTACTAAATAATATATGAATACGTAAGCACCTGTAAATATATAAGTGTAACTACCACATCCGAGAACATACGACAATATAATTAGTATCAATTTAAAGGTCAACCACTTCTCTTGGATATACTCTCAACGTCTAGGGTCTATGTTCTTCAGGGGTAAATATATACGCTACAGAATATCCATTTTGTTATTTTTCACACAAAAGTCAGGGTTCATTTGACTTGCTAAATATTCACCCATCATTATCAAAACAGACATGCTTATAAAATTAAGTATTTGGTCCATTTCATCCCTTAAATATTAACCGATCTTTACCAAAAACATTAGGCTCTTCATTGGCCAGAATCAATCCTACATGCAAAATTTCGTGAAGATTTGTCCATAACTGTGGTCTGTACAAATTATAATGGACAGACGAACGGACACACATGTCTAGATCGACTCAGCTAGTCGAGATATGACGATCGGTATACTGCAATTTAAATTTTCAAAGTTATATGAGGCTATGCCTAATGCCAATATGATTACATAGTGTAGGAATTAGCGAATATTTGGGGTTATCATTATATGAGAGCTATGCCCGATATATGTCAATTTCGAACCCAATACTTTAGTTTTGAGTATCAAGTCATTCCTTCAGAAGGTATCAATATATGGAAGAGATGCCTAAATGCTGGCCGATATATTTCATTATCGTCAGGTTCTAGTTTTTTATCATGATATCCTTAGAAGGCGGAATGATTACAACAAATGGCTAAATCGTTAGAATTCCACACTTTGTAGATCAAAAACTGACTATTTCGACGGACGGACAGACGGATGGACGGGCGGACATGCATAAATCGACTCAGAAATTGATTCTATGCATATTTTCAAAAGGAACCATGTGCCTATCTCGTTTCCTTCTGCCTATTACCCATATATGCACAAAGACATAATACCCTGTACCACAGTGTGGTGTAGGATCTAAAAATGCGAAATATTCTTCTGTACTTTTTGACAATATCTGTACGATCAAACTAGTTAAATTAATTTTGAAAAAAAAAAGAATTACGAGCAAAAATTTAATTAAACACCATAGTTTTATTTCCGCTTTAAATATCCTGATACAATTATCATTATACATCTATTTTACAATAGCTAACATCAAAGCATCCAAAAAATTGGCTTCTGTCTCTTTTACCTGTACAAAAAACATGAATATTTTTTTCTTTTTTTCCAAACTTCACAAATTTGTCATTCATCCGCCATTTTAAGTTTTTTTTCGTCGGTATTCATTTCATCTCTGTAAACAAAAACGAAATTGCAACAACCAAATTTTTCGCATCTTTCGTCCGGTGGTGGTACGGTGGATTTAATTTAATTTTGCTGATTTAATAAAATATGGCTTCAAAAGTTTTGTCTGAATCTTGTTATTAGCTTTTTGTGCTTTTTCGTTTTGTTGTTTTTCTTGTATTCCGGGGGGTTTATTTGCATAAGGTTTCACACGGCTTTGAAATTAGTTTATTCTTCTCGTTTTGTTGGATAGGATAGATACTGTTGGTTGTTGGTATTATGTTCTGAGTGATATCCTTTATTAGTTATCTTCGTTTCCATTTGGAGATAGGAGGGTTTTTGGGAGGTGAGCGGTAGTGTATTTTATTTTCTGTTTTTTTTATTATCTTGAAGAGTTTCAAATTTGTTCATTAAATTACGCCTCTCAAAGTTTGTGTTTTCGGCAGGTCAACATGGTAATATTTGAAAATAGTTTTTTTTTTGTTTTGTAAAGAGGATTTCCGTTTTCCGGTTTTATGACTAATGAAGCTCGCAATTAACTGCCTTTTCACCTTCGTGGAAAGCTTTTAATGAAAAATATTATGAAGACTTTGTGAGTTTTCCTTATGGATTTAAAGGAGCTAATATTAAAAAAACAAGTGAAAAAGTTAAGTTAAATTCGGCCAGGCCGAACTTTGGATACCCTCCACCATAAATATACTGACAGGTACTAGAAATGAAAATATAGCGAACATACCAAAAAGTGGACCTATACCGACATTTCTAAAAACGGATTATGTAAACCATAATATAAATTTCAGAAAATTTTAATGGATAATTATACCCTCAGACTTATGGCGAATGAGGGTGTATACACTTTAACACGGCGAAAATGTGCCTCATCGAAATATTGGTTCTAGATCCCATGTTTCTTTGGACCAAATCCGTTTCAGAAAATAAAGATTTCATCCAAACTTTGCCCATCTTATTATTGCTTCCAAACCTAGTTCAAATTTGAAGATGGGGAATATCGGTCCTCTCCTTCTGGAACCTCCACACAGGGGCTAGGTCTAAGTGCGGCTATAGTTCATTATCGAACATTACGTTATAATTTTTTATCTTGCTATCCTCCGCAGGTGAAATGATTACAACAGAGACTTAGAACCAAACTCAAAACGCGGAACAAATCAAATAACTATTTTAATGTAAACCAGTAAGGAAAGTAGTAAAGTCGGACGAGGCCGACTATATGATACCCTTCACCACTGTGGGTATATTCAACAGATGAATGCTAACAGACAGAAAATGGATCCATAAACATGTAATTCTGCAACCTATAGTAACTTTTTCATTTGGTCAGATACAGGGTTGCTTCAAGCTAGGTTATATTAACTTCAGTACGTTTTTTGTCAATCGGCCTACCTTGGGGTCTTTGGTGAACCATTTATCTATCGGACGAAAATATATATGGGTCTATATCTAAATCTGGGCCGATTTTCAGGAAACTTAACTCACATCATTCTACTCTTAATTCAGTGCGCTATGCCATATTTTGTGCAAATCGAAATATATATATATATATAGGGACCTTGGTACACCATTCACATTTAATCGGACTAAAATATATATAGGAGCTATATCTCAAACTGGACCGATTTTCTGGAAACTTAACACACATCATTCTAGACCTAATACAGTACGCTGTGCTAAATTTCGTGCAAATCGAAAGATGTATAGGAACTTTGGTACACCATTTACCTAAAATCGGACGCGCTCATGAACCCCAAAATATCGCAAAATTGGGGGTACCCTTATATGGGGGCTATCCGAAAAAATTGACCTACATTCATAATTTTTTGTGGAGAGATTTGGTACCTATTAAGAACTCAAAATACCAAATTACAGCTAAGGCGGCGGATAAATACGATCAAAACCCCCAAAACTGCTCAATTAGTAGGTACCGTTATATGGGGCCTACCAGAAAAAGTGGACCTACATTTATAATTTTTTGTGGAGACATTTTGTACCCAATAAGAACCCAATGTTGCAAATTTCAGAGAATTCGGTTGAAAAACACGCTCAAGAAGCCCAAAATACCGAAAATTTGGTGGTACCCTTATATGGGAGCTATGCCTAAACGTGGACCGATAAATCCCATCTCGAACATGACCTGCCTGCAAACAAGAGACGACTCTGTGCAAAATTTAGGCGATCTATCTCAATTCGGTTAGACGCTAGAGTGATTACAACGGACAGACAGACGGACATGGCTATATCGTCATAGAATTTTACGCTAATCAAGAATATATATACTTTATAGGGTCGGAAATGATTATTTCGATGAGCTACAACCGGAAAAACAAAATTAATATACCTTCCATACTATGGTGGAGGGTATAAAAAGAAATGTTGAGGAGTTTATTTGGAGATTTGTATTAGAGGAATATATGTTCCCACAAACCTATAATATATCCTAGATCCCCAATGATACATGGGTCCCTGTCTTTACGATATCAAAAATACCTGTGTCCTGATTGTTTTTAGTACGGTGTTGCTGAAGAATAAGTTCTGGGAATTTGTTTTCACTAGGATGTACGATTTGAAGCCAGTACAGCCATCTCATTGAAGTACCCGTAAATAATTCCTCAACATCTCCTAGCTTCCAATACATTTCCCCACACACTTCTTCAATAAAATCCTCTTTAAGCCTCCCTGTCAGAATCTGTCCCATAAACTTTGTTTTTAAACCCTTTGCCTTTAAAACCTTCCACTCTGATAACCAACCCACCACCTTTTTGGCGAGCGCATTTAAAATTCTTTGCTAAATAATTGCTTGTATATCAATCAACATATTTTGAAAGGAACAAAATTCCTGCACGATTCACCAAACGTGCACCATACAGAACCAACGAAATGTGTGTTCGTGTTTTCCAAAATCTGAAAAAAAACTAAAAAAAAAATTGCATTTTAAACACTTGAATGATATATGAGTACCCCTTTGTATGCCAAAACTAATTGAAATTATTTTCATTTTTTTTTCGTTGAATCGAAAGCCGTGATAACAGTTGTCAGAAGGATAAAGGACAGAGGGAACAAGGCACAAATGTTGGTTTGGCTGTTTTGGCAAATCACGAACATATAACTCGTTGTGCAGAAAAAATACCACGTTTATGAAACGAAAAGGGTCCTTATAGTTGTTGTAGTTTCTTATGTTATAAATTGGTGTGTGTGTGTGTGTTTGTGAGTGCGTGTATGTGTCATAAGACTTCTTAACCAGCTGACGCACAATATTTTCCTTTGCTTTTATTTAAACTATTTAGTAACAAACAGGGGTGGGCAATAAATATTGCAATGACTTAACAAGGGGATGGGGGTGGGGAGGAGTAGAGACGGGCATATAATCAACATATGCATTTGAATTCATATATATTTTATGTTGTTTCCAAAAAATATTTGGGAGTATAAATAGACTTTAGTTGGTATACAGAGATGGGTTTTAGGTGAACTATTAAGATCCTTTTCGGCAGGTGTATGGAAAAATCAAAGCTAGATTCAGATTCTTGAAAAAGTATACATTAAGTGATCCACGCTTTAGCTTGATAAACTAAAAATAGTGTTATTTTAGATGGGCCGAACATTTTATAAACTTCATCATAAGGTGACCATTCAAAATAATTTAAATCGGCCGGGATTCATATATGGGACTATGTCAAAACATAGATCACCCCGAAAATTGTCATAGGGCTTTTATCCCACATATATATAGTAAGTCTGGTTGAAAAATTCAATAAAGACCATACCGAAAATTTCTTGCCAAGGGTGAAAATGGACCTACATTGAATATTTTCCGTGAAGAAGTTATTTACCTACCATTCCATCGGAATGGAAAATTATAGTTATATTCCACATAGTCTCTAACGGACGTCGCCTTTTCGACAGAACATTGACATGAAATTAAACGAAAAATATATAAGAACGTTGGTGCACCATTTCCATTAAATCGGACGAATATATATATGAGACCTATAACTAAATCTGAACCGATTTTCACGAAACTTAGCACATATCATTATAGATACAAGTCAGTACGCTATGCCAAATTTCGTGCATTTCGAAAGATATTTAGGGCTTAGGTGCACCATTTACCTTAAATCGGACGATCATATATATGGGAGCTATATCTAAAACTGCACCGATTTTCACGAAATTAAAACACATCTTTCTAGACTTAATTCAGAACGCTGTACCAAATTTCGTGCAAATCGAAAGATATATAGGGACTTTGGTGGACCATTTACATTAAATTGGACGAAAATATATATGGTACCTATATCTAAATCTGAACCGATTTCTAGGAAACTTAACACACACCATTCTAGACCGAATTCATTAAGCTGTGCCAAATTTCGTGTAAATCGAAAGATATGTAGGGACTTTGGTGGACCATTTACATTAAATCGGAGAAAAGTATATATGGGAGATATATCTAATCCTGAACCGATTTTCAGGAAACTTAACACACATCATTCTATACCTAATTTATTACGCTGTGTCGAATTTCGTGCAAATCGAAATATATATAAGGACTTTGGTGCACCATTTACCTTAAATCAGACGTAAATATATATGAGAGTTGTATCTAAATCTGAACCGATTTTTACGAAACTTAACACAAATTACGAAACTTCTTGCAAATCGAAAGATACATAGGGAAAAATAGATACGTTCGGCAATTATATTTTTTAAGCTCAATAATACGGTATTGAAATTGTGTATGCTCAAATAATTCGGAATTCCATCAATGTACCTAAAATGGAACGTGACCTTTATATGGGTCAAAATGGACCCATATGGAAAAAATTCTGAAAATATGGTTTTTACCTTCAAAGAGTCCAGAATGCGTAATAACAGCCACTTTACTTGAAAAAAATCGGCTAAAACCTTGACACTACCGAAAATGGGCGGGACCTTTTTATGTCATAACATTGCCAAAATACAGCCGCTTCGGTGGAAATGTGGATAAAACCTCTAAATGGGGCTATACCAGAAGGTTTACCAAAAAATCGCAATCCTTGGAATAATGACCAAAATGATTTCTATCGCGATTCTACCAAACAAGTTCTTGTATTGTGCGGCTCCAGTGTGCTTTGCGAATATAGACGAGACGTATTGGAAGATAATTCAATTCCCCAGAATGTCGTGCTGTAAAATTCAGTTGGGTGTGTCTTAATGACACCAGTCGACTATTTTATGAGGAGGTACAAATCATAACCGGCACAACCAAATATTGTCAATGTAGTACCTGCTTGGTTGTTATCGTGGGAAACAGTCCTGTCAAAGCCTTATGAAAAGGGGTTTCTTAACCTGAGCACATCAGAACAGATCTCCATCATCTTCAGATATACGTTTCAAGGTAAAAATGTGAACGTCTACACTGACAGCCTATCGGGCATTCACACAGGTGCAGTTGCCCAGACAGTAGAGCCATAACATATGAATTCCATACTTGTAGGCCATACCCAATCCGTAGCAACAGAGGAGAAGCGCCTGTCCTGACAAATAACAGTAGTTTTAGTACCGCTAAGATCACGCCACTACTAGATCTTGGAAAAATATTTTAGAAAAAATTCGCGCTTCCAATATAACTTGAAATCGAAAATCCAAATTTCTTTTTAAATTAATTGAAAATGAATTATTACACTTCTCTAATGGACCTTAAAACAAATATAATTAAATAATGTGCCTAAACAAATATTCATCCACGCTTCTAATTAACCTTAAAATAATATTCTCTAAAATATATTAACAAAATCCAAGCTTTCTAATAGTCTTGGAAAAAATGGTTTTACGGAGTCTACGATTCTATAGAAATAACGCTTATAGAACCTGAACAAGATATAATTTAAAAAATCCATGTTTTATAGGCTTTGAGGAAATATTTGTTAAAAATCTAGTCTTCTACAAACCTTTTAAAAATATTATTTAAAAAAAATCCAAGCATTTTTTCTATAAGAACAAAGAAATTTTAGTTTTGAATGTGACGCCTACAAGTACGCACCACACCTTAAAATTTGTTATTTTTTCAATTTTGCTAAACCTTTTTATATTAATTACATGTGTAAGTTCGAACTTGCTTTTCTATGACCCCCCCTCACCCTATTACCTAATATTAAAATAGTTCCCCCGCCCTTTATCCCAATATATTATAAATATTTGTAAATAACAAACGTGTATATTTCCATAACGTCCAATAAAACATTTATCAAATATTTGTTTCATCTTCCAACGATTTGAATGACTTTAGCTACAAATATGAAAACGACACCGAACTTATTTTTGCCCCTTTTTATTTTTGGTGAGCACTAAATTCCGTGGTGTGCTAACCCTTTCTATGACAAAGGGTTAATAACGCAACGTTATAAATACTCGTAAATAAAAATAGAAGCTTAAGCAGGCAAAAACGCCACGTAAAAGACGATAATAAACGAATGTCGGAGGATACGTTCAAATATGATATTTTGCAAATAATAATAATAAAAAACCAATTTAACATTTAATCACGCACTTCTGCCTGCCAGAGCGAAAATATCCAATAGCTAAAAAAATAAGACCAGGGGAGATTTGGCAATAAGTGCGTGAGCTGGCTGCTTTATATCATCTGTATGGAAGGATGATTTAAAAATGTGCAAAGGGCGACCATGAAAAAAAACATAAATTCATGAAAAGAGTTAAGGCAGATTAGTGAAGGCCTAAAAGTATGCAAGGCACCGTGATGATATAAGAGTAATAAACAGATGTTTTAGGGCAAAGACTTGAAACCCGCGAGGATTTGTAACAAAATATCTTTTCAAGGACTAAAACAGCATTGGATTTATTAAAAATATTTTTTTCAAGGCCTATAGGAATCGTGAATTTCTTTAAGACTTTTTTTGTAAAGACTCAAGGCGTGAATTACTTTAAGACTGTTTTTCAAGGCCTCTAAGCCTATAGGAGGTCTTGATTTTTTTAAGAATTTGTTTTCAAGGCCTAAAGGAGTCGTGGATTTTTGAAAGAAACTTTTTTAAGGTCTAAAGGTGGCGTGGATTTTTTGAAGAATTTTTTCAAGCAGTCCCACAAGGCGTGGATTTTTATACCCTTCACCACATTGTGGTACAGGGTATTATGTCTTTGTGCATATGTTTGTAACAGGCCAAAGGAATCGAGATAGACCCTTGGTTCCGTCCGTCTGTTGATGTTAAATTGTAAACAAAGTACAGGACGCATTTATAATCCGATTTGGCTGAAATTTGGTACAGCTCATTTATTTGGTCCAAGGACGAACCCTATTGAAATTGGGAAAAATCGGTTCAGATTTAGATATAGCTCCCATTTATATTTTTGTCCGATTTACGGATTTAAGTCCCTGCAAATCATTCGATTTGCACGAAATTTGGCACAGCGTAATGAATTAGGTCTAGAATGATGTGTGTTAAGTTTCGTGAAAATGGGTTCAGATTTGGATATAGCTCCTATATATATTTTCGTCCGATTTAAGGTAAATGGTGTACCAATGTCCCTAAATACTTTTCGATTTGCACGTAATTTGACATAAGGTACTGACTTGAGGCTAGAATAATGTGTGCTAAATTTCGTGAAAATCGGTTCAGATTTAGATATAGCTCCCATATATATTTTCGTCCGATTTTAGGTAAATAGTGCACCAAAGCCCCTTTATATGCTTCGATTTGCACACAATTTGGCTTAGCGTACTAAATTGAGTCTAGAATGACGAGTGGTGAGTTTCGGGAAAATCGGTCTAGATTTCGATATAGATCCCATATATATGTTCGTCCGATTTTATGTAAATGGTGCACCAAGGTCCCCATATATATCCTTCGATTTGCACAAAATATGGCATATCGTACTGAATTAAGTCTAGAAAGATGTAGGTTAATTTTCGTTAAAATCGATTCAGATTTAGATATAGCTCACACATATAGATTATAGACATGCTATTGTTAGGATACATATGTACAATATACCCAAAGTGGTGAATGGTATCATATAGTCGGCCCAGTCCGACTTTACTACCTTCCTTACTGGTTTAAAGAATATTTTTTCAAGGCCTTTATGAGGCGTGGATTTTTTAAAGAATATTTTTTTCAAGGCCTTTATGAGGCGTGGATTTTTTAAAGAATATTTTTTCAAGTAGCCAAACAAGGCGTGGATTTTTAAAAGAATATTTTTTAAGTAGCCAAACAAGGCGTGGATTTTTAAAAGAATATTTTTTAAGTAGCCACAAAGCGTGGATTTTTTAAAGAATATTTTTTTCAAGGCCTTTATGAGGCGTGGATTTTTTAAAGAATATTTTTTAAGTAACCACAAGGCGTGGATTTTTTAAAGAATATTTTTTAAGTAGCCACAAGGCGTGGATTTTTTAAAGAATATTTTTTCAAGTAGCCAAACAAGGCGTGGATTTTTTAAAGAATATTTTTTAAGTAGCCACAAGGCGTGGATTTTTTAAAGAATATTTTTTAAGTAGCCACAAGGCGTGGATTTTTTAAAGAATATTTTTTTTTGAAGGCCTTTATGAGGCGTGGATTTTTTAAAGAATATTTTTTCAAGGCCTTTATGAGACTTGGATTTTTTAAAGAATATTTTTAAAGGCTATTTTTTGTTTATCCATAAAAAGTGTGCAAAAGCACAAAGGCCATTTTACCCCACTTTTGCTCATATTGCATTTGACATTGAGTGTTGCTGCTACTTCCTCATTCCTGAAAGAAATGTTTTAACTCAAATTATTGTCATCTAAGCCAAGTGACAGTAGTGTTAGTTGAGATGGCTCATCAGTGTCATTGCAACATGTTCAACACATTCATGCATAAAATTATCTCGCACTCTCCCTCCCTTACTCTCATATCCTTCCTTTGATATTAAAAATATGGTGAAAGACACAAGGATACTGATTTCATCCCCCAAAAGAGCACCTTTTAACTTGGCATATCCTTTGAATCCTGTCTGTACTTTTTATATATTTTGGCAAAAATGTGAAATGGCAAATGTTGTTTTGCAAATTTTGTTGTTGTTGTTGTTGCCTACATTTTCTGTTTTCATCATGACAATAATCATATTATGAATTTCGTTTTTTTATTGTTGATGATGCTGCTGCTGACGCTCCGGCTAAACTGTTTGGAGGGCGCGTGAATTCGGAATTTTTTTGGTAAAATGATAATTTATGACTCTAATAAAAAGATGCCAGGCCAATGGAAGCGTGTGTTACGCACATTTCTTTTTCGCATTTCACATTACCGACAGGTTGCAGTCATGTGCCGAGGGGGTTGTTTTGCATGATGTAGAACTTCGTTTTCATCGCAAATAAGTTATTCAATGACTGAATGAAATTGCAAACAATTTTGAAATTAAATGAAGTTTATATTTTTTTCTAAATCGTTTTATTTTTAGAATGTGCTTTTGATATTTAAATTCAATTGAAGCGGAGGGGGGCTGTAAAATTTGCTTTTAAAGGGAATTATATACTTTTTTATGGATGCAACAGATGCAGATGGCTTTTTTTAACAAATTAAAAAAATAAAGGTTAATTCTTTGTGTAGCCTAAAAGTATGCATGGCACATAAAAAATAAAACCACCAAAAACACTGTGTTTAAAACATCCAAAAACATTGAAACAAACTAGTAAGGAAAGTAGTAAATTCGGACTGGATCGACTATATAACACACTTCTAATCTAAATCTGAATCTATATCTAAATCTGAACCGATTTTCTCGAAGCTTAACACACGTCATTCAAGACTCAATTCAGTCACTATGAAAAATTTCGCTCAAATCGAAAGATATATAGGGACTTTGGTGCCAAATTTAACTTAAATCGGACGAAAATATATATGAGAGCTATATATAAATCTGACTCGATTTCTTTCGAAACTTAACACACATCATTCTACAGTTATTTCTGTACGCTGTGCCAAATTTCTTGCAAATCGAAAGACATATAGGGACTTTGGTGCCTCATTTACCTTAAATCGGACGAAAATATGTATGGCAGCTATATCATAATCTGACCTGATTTTTTCAAACCTTAACACACATCATTCAAGACTCAATTCAGTACCCTATGCAAAATTTCGTGCAAATTGAAAGACATATCGGGACTTTGGTGCCACATTTACCTTAAATCGGACGAAAATATGTATGGGAGCTATATATAAATCTGACCCGATTTTCTCGAAACTTGGCACACGTCATTCTAGACTTAATTCAGTACCCTATGCAAAATTTCGTACAAATCAAAAGATATGTAAGGACTTTGGTGCACTATTTATTAAAAATCGGATAAAACTATATATGGGAGCTATATCTAAATCTGAACCGATTTTCAGGACTCTAAGCGCACATCATTCTATACCTAATTCCTTACGCTGTGCCAAATTTCGTGCAAATCGAGAGATATATAGGGACTTTGGTGCACCATATACATATAATAGGACGAAAATATATATGGGAGCTATATCTAAATCTGAACCGATTTTCAGGAAACTTAACACACATCATTCTATGCCTAACTCATTACGCTGTGCCAAATTTCGTGCAAATCGAAAGATATATAGGGACTTTGGTTCACCATTTTCATAAAATCGGACGAAATTATATACGGGAACTGCTTCTAAATCTGAACCGATTTGCACGAAACTTAGCACACATCATTCTGTACATAATTCAGTACCCTATGCCAAATTTCGTGCAAATCGAAAGACATATAGGGACTTTGGTGCCTCATTTACCTTAAATCGAACGAAAGTATATATGGGGGCTATATCTTAATCTGCCCCGATTTTTTCGAAACTTGATACTCATCATTCTTGGCATAATTCAGTACGCTGTGCCAAATTTCGTGCAAATCGAAAGATATTTAGGAGCCTTGGTGTCCCATTTACATAAAATCGGACGAAAATATATATGGGAGCTATATCTAAATCTGAACCGATTTTCATGAAATTTAATAGGTTTCGTCCTTGGGCCAAATAAATGAACTCTGCCAAATTTCATCTAATTCGAATCATAAATGAGACCTGTACATTGTTATACCCTACATAACTATGTTGTCAGGGTATTATAGCTTTGTGCAGCCCCAAAAGTTTGTAACTCCGCGAAATATTGGTCCTAGACCCACCTTCAACCGATCGTCATATCTCGACTAGCTGAATCGATCTAGATATGTGTGTCCTTCCGTCCATTATAATTTGTAAACACTATACAGGCCACAGTTATTGACCAAACTTCACGAAATTTTGCATGTAGGATGGGTTCTGGCCAATGAAGACGCCTATTGGTAAAGATCGGTTAATATTTGGGGGATGAAAGAGACCAAATACTTAATATTTGTCGGTTTTTCTGGTCGCTCCAGAGGCCGCAATTATGGTCCGAACATCGCAAAGTCGGTCAATATTTAGCGGGTTAAATGCACCCTGACTTTTGTATGAAAAGTGACAAAAATTGTATTCTATAGCGTATATATTTACCCCTGAAGGACATAGGCCCGAATAGTATATCCAAGAGGAGTGGTTGACCTGTGTATAGATCGTCGTATGTACTCGGATGTACATATAACACCTAAATATTTATAGGTGGTATTATATAGTAACCCATTCCATGAGGTTCCAGTTATGGTCAAGGACAACGCCTATAATTTTCGGTGATGATTAGATAATAATATTGGGATGATGTGGACCGAAAACTTAATTTTTTGTGTTTTTTTCGATTCGAACTATAGGCTACAATTATAAGCTGAACATCACAACACAACCCACGGTGAAGGGAATATGGACAATTAGTTAGAAGGGCTGTACTATAGATTGGTAATATTTGGAAAATATGTCAGTGTATGGAAGAGGTGCTGTTGACCTCTGTTACAAACATATACATCAGTGTGGTGAAGGGTATACAAATAGGACCATATGCCGTCACAGAACCTTTGACAGAACTACCAGCATTCGCCATAGAGGATGTAAATTGGCAGTAATACTTAGGCATAGCTTTAATTATATGTTCCCGTCCAATTTAGGCATTTTAGACCAATTTTCCCACAGATGTGACTGCTATATTGTACCAAAAGTTTTCAGAAGGTTGTAGACATCCTTGTGAATATTGGACTTAGTCCTTGAAAAATAGTTTAGTAGTTTAGTCCTTGAAAAATATTTTTTAAAGACACACCTTTGTTTAGTCCTGGAAAAATATTTTTTTAAATGCACACCTTTGTTTAGTCCTTGAAAAATATTTTTTTAAATACACACCTTTGTTTAGTCCTTGAAAAATATTTTTTTAAATACACACCTTTGTTTAGTCATTGAAAAATATTTTTTAAAAAATCCACGCCTTTTTTAGTCCTTGAAAAATATGCTTTAAAAAGTCAACGCGCTTGTTTAGTCCTTGAAAAATATTTTTTAAAAAATCCACGCCTTTTTTAGTCCTTGAAAAATATGCTTTAAAAAGTCAACGCGCTTGTTTAGTCCTTGAAAAATATTTTTTAAAAAATCCACGCCTCTTTGGGTCTTTGATAAATATTTTCTAAAAAAAAAACTCCACGTCATTTTCTGGTTTTTGAAAAATTTATTTTTTTATATATGCGTTGTTTTAAGTCCTTTAATAATATTTTTAAAAAATATTCGTTCAGCAAATCCACGCTTCCCTTACCTTACTTAAATAACCTCGTGAACTTAGGGGAATTCTAATATAAATTGAAGTCCCATTAAACCAAAGACAAAAAAACCGTGGTCTCCCTTCGCTTAATAACATATGGACCCTTCAAAATTTATGCATACCTTTTTTTCGTCGTCGTCGTCGTCCTTATTATTGTAGCTGTTCCCCTGACATATGTCATGCTTTCTGCTGCTGCTGCTATGATATTATCCACTACTACTGGCACTATGGCGAATGTGTTAACCTTCTGCTGCTACTACTACTGCTCCTTATTATTGTCTTCATAATAATTCATAATTCTTTCATATATAACATTCATATAAGTGCGAACAAACGTACGAACGTACGTATGTCCCATGCATATGTGAGTGTGTGTGCGCTGCTTTTTTCATCGCATATTTTCGCACTTTTGCCACTGCGCCATGTCACCATAATTCATGTGAAGTTCTCATTACATAGCCTTGCATATTTTATGCGCGATGTATATGAATATTTTGACACAATTTTCTAAACATTTATGCTGAGGAGAAGCAGGGATGTGGAGTGGGGTAGGTGGTGAGTTTTTGTTCGCACTTCTTCCTCGAGCGTTTTTTGTTTGGCAAGCAAAAAAAAAAAAAAAAAAAAAACAAAACCGAAGCGTACAACAAGGATACAAGTAGTAGTGTCACAGGTCGTTTAATTTATATTTTTTCGAAAAGTGTGCTTGTGTGTGTGTTTGTGCCTTTGAGAGCGTGTATGGTATTTAAAATATTTAACATAACATATGGATTAAGTGCTGAAGCAAAAATAAAAAAACGTGTTCCTCTGCTGTCATCTGGGTGTCAACCCTGCTGTAAAATATTTATTGCGAAATGCGTTTTCTTTGTTAGAGGTTGTGCTCATTTGTTTCGATGTTTTCCTTGGTTTGGCTAGAGGACGAAGCTGATTGTTTGTGCTCCTGCGGCAGGGAATTGTGTCAGCTTATTAGATGTTTGTTGAATGTCAGTTTAGCTGTCACTTAATATATTTATTAATATAAACTATTTCTACAAAGTAAATATTCTCTTTAGGTCCTTGAAAAATATTTTTTAGTAAATCCACGCCTCTTATGGGCCCTGAAAAAATATTTTTTAGTAAATCCACGCCTCTTATGGACCCTGAAAAAATATTTTTTAATAAATCCACGCCTTGGTTAGGCCTTGAAAAAATATTCTTTAATAAATCCACGCCTTGGTTAGGCCTTGAAAAAATATTCTTTAATAAATCCACGCCTTGGTTAGGCCTTGAAAAAATATTCTTTAATAAATCCACGCCTTGGTTAGGCCTTGAAAAAATATTCTTTAATAAATCCACGCCTTGGTTAGGCCTTGAAAAAATATTCTTTAATAAATCCACGCCTTGGTTAGGCCTTGAAAAAATATTCTTTAATAAATCCACGCCTTGGTTAGGCCTTGAAAAAATATTCTTTAATAAATCCACGCCTTGGTTAGGCCTTGAAAAAATATTCTTTAATAAATCCACGCCTTGGTTAGGCCTTGAAAAAATATTCTTTAATAAATCCACGCCTTGGTTAGGCCTTGGAAAAATATTCTTTAATAAATCCACGCCTTGGTTAGGCCTTGAAAAAATATTCTTTAATAAATCCACGCCTTGGTTAGGGCTTGAAAAAATATTCTTTAATAAATCCACGCCTTGGTTAGGCCTTGAAAAAATATTCTTTAATAAATCCACGCCTTGGTTAGGCCTTGAAAAAATATTCTTTAATAAATCCACGCCTTGGTTAGGCCTTGAAAAAATATTCTTTAATAAATCCACGCCTTGGTTAGGCCTTGAAAAAATATTCTTTAATAAATCCACGCCTCTTATAGGCCCTGAAAAAATATTCTTTAATAAATCCACGCCTCTTATAGGCCCTGAAAAAATATTCTTTAACAAATCCACGCCTCTAATAGACCTTGAAAAATATTCTTTAATAAATCCACGCCTCTTATGGACCCTGAAAAAATATTCTTTAATAAATCCACGCCTCTTATGGACCCTGAAAAAATATTCTTTAATAAATCCACGCCTCTTATGGACCCTGAAAAAATATTCTTTAATAAATCCACGCCTCTTATGGACCCTGAAAAAATCTTCTTTAATAAATTCACGCCTCTTATGGACCCTGAAAAAATATTCTTTAATAAATCCACGCCTCTAATAGACATTGAAAAAAATATTTAATAAATCCAAGCATGTTATATTCGTGCGTTTCGTTCCTCCCATTAATATTTAAAATCACAAAAAACTATTTTAAAAATTTAAATTAATTTTTGTTGCTCTACAAAAACACTGACTCCCATTTGCATCCTGCCGTCCCTTCGAACACCAAGAAAATCATTTATTTTTATATTGTTCTCATAAATTATGTAAATGTGTGTGTATTGGTCAATTGTAGTGTTAGTGTATATTTTAGTAGTGAATTTGTTGTCGTTGTTGTTTGGATTATTATGTACATTAATGCTACTGCTGTTGTTGTTTTTGTTTTGCTGATATTGTCTTTGCTATTACAGCGAAGCTATTTTGCTATTGTATTCCTGGATAAGTAATCATTCATTTGCATTATCATATATTTTACAGATATTACTGAAGCGGAGTTGAATTGCTACACACACACCCATATATGAGTGTGTGTGCTTTTGTGGAGTTATTTACAAAATAGTGGATATTGGGGAGGTTAGGAAAGGTCGCTTCGAAAAAATATTCTTTACAAAATCCACGCCTCTGAACCCTTCGAAAAAATATTCTTTACAAAATCCACGCCTCTGAACCCTTCGAAAAAATATTCTTTACAAAGTCTACGCCTCTGAACCCTTCGAAAAAATATTCTTTACAAAATCCACGCCTCTGAACCCTTCGAAAAAATATTCTTTACAAAATCCATGCCTCTGAACCCTTCGAAAAAATATTCTTTACAAAATCCACTCCTCTGGTCCCTTCGATAAAATATTCTTTACAAGATCCACGAATCTGGTTCCCCTGTAAAATAATTTCTTTACAAAATCCACGCCTCTGGTCCCTTCGAAAAAATATTCTTTACAAAATACAAGCCTCTGGTCCTTAAAAAAAAAAAAAAAAAAAATATTCTTTACAAAATCCACGCCTTTGGTCCCTTCGAAAACTATTCTATGCAAAATCCACGCCTCTGGTCCCTTAGAAAAAATATTCTTTACAATATCCATGCCTCTGAACCCTTCGAAAAAATATTCTTTACAAAGCCAAGTCTCTGATCTGTCAAAAAAATAAATTTTTTACAAAAATATTCTTTACAAAATTGGGGTTACACTTAACGAGTAACCCCAATATATTTACTAAATACATACATTTGTGTATGTGTGCCTTTAGTTTTCATATCCAATGACATACTGACAATAATATTACCCAATACAGTACATTAACAGGGACAAAATGTTCGAACACACACACAGACACATTTATGTATATGACTATGGACCAGTTATATCCTGGTCAAACTATAATATACTAATACATTATCACATAAACATATGTGTTTGTGTGTGAGTTTGTGCACAGACATGCAAATAAACGTACACATTTGAACAAAATGTTCTAAC
>NW_026882013.1:0-3883 GCF_032173495.1 Musca vetustissima
TATTTTTTCAAGACTTTCGAAAAAAATCCAATTTTATGGATGACTATTAAACTGCAGAACAAAAGACTTAAAACAGATGTTTTATGTTAAATAACGAACTGAAATACGCACACCAAACTTTTTGAAATTATTCATCCCAAAATCCATATAATAAAATTATTATTTAATAAAAACAAATAACAGGTGTTTTATTCACTTCCTAGAAGAACTCAGTTTCTCCTATAAAAACCACCTGTTGGCTTCAAAAGGCAATCACATCATCACAAACCGTTAATATCATGCATTTACAATCAATAATTATTGCACTCTTTGCAACACTGGCCTGTGTAAGTGCCCAGGCATGTCGTGGAGCAGCAGGTATAGTTGTTTTAAATTTAAATTTTAATCAAATATTAAAAAAAAACACAATTTTTTGATTTTAGCTACCCCATCCTGTGAAGGAGGTCAAAATTTAGGAACTGGCGGTAGACGGTGTGGTCGTCGTTCGCTGTGGTATTATGATTCCAGTGATAATACTTGTAAGCCGCTACGCTATCGCGGATGCCGTGGCAATAACAATCGTCATTGCACCAAGGCTGCTTGTGAACGCCAATGTCGTCGCCGTGCCCCCGGTAGGAACTAATTACGATTTTTTTTTTAAATAAAACTGTCATATGGAGATCAGATGAAAAACGACAAATAAAAAGTGAATTTTTATTATAAAAACTATGAAGCAATATTTTTAAAACAGCAATCCTTAAATAGGCATTGGAAAAAAATTTTTAAAATATATTCTTTAAAAAATCATGACTTTGAAACAAAATATTATTTAAAAAAAGTAAAATTTTATTTAAAAAATCCACGCCTATACCAGACTTTGAAAAAATATTCTTTAGAAGATCCACGCCTATACCAGGCCTTGAAAAAATCTTCTTTAAAAGATCCACGCCTATACCAGGCCTTGAAAAAATCTTCTTTAAAAGATCCACGCCTATACCAGGCCTTGAAAAATCTTCTTTAAAAGATCCACGCCTATACCAGGCCTTGAAAAAATCTTCTTTAAAGGTCCACGCCTATACCAGGCCTTGCAAAAATCTTTTTTAACAAATCCACGCCTATTCCAGGTCTTGAAAAAATTTTCTTTAAAAGATCCACGCCTATACCAGGGCTTGAAAAAATTTTCTTTAAAAGATCCACGCCTATACCAGGCCTTGAAAATTATTCTTTAAAAGATCCGACCCCTATACCAGGCCTTGAAAAAGTCTTCTTTAAAAGATCCAACCCCTATACCAGGCCTTGAAAAAATCTTCTTCAAAAGATCCACGCCTATACCAGGCCTTGAAAAAATCTTCTTTAAATCAGGCTTTTAAAAAATACACGCCTATACCAGACCTTTAAAAAATCCACGCCTATACCAGACCTTTAAAAAATCCGCGCCTATACCAAGCTTTGAAAAAATCGTCATTAAAAATCCACGCCTATACCAGGCCTTTAAAAAATCCAAGCCTATACCAAGCATTGAAAAAATTTTCATTAAAAAATCCACGCCTATACCAGGCCTTTAAGAAATCCACGACTATACCAAACCATCAAAAAATCTTCATTACAAAATCCACGCCTATACCAAGCCATGAAAAAATCTTCATTACAAAATCCACGCCTATACCAAGCCATGAAAAAATCTTCATTACAAAATCCACGCCTATACCAAGCCTTGAAAAAAATCTTCATTACAAAATCCACGCCTATACCAAGCCATGAAAAAATCTTCATTACAAAATCCACGCCTATACCAAGCCATGAAAAAATCTTCATTACAAAATCCACGCCTATACCAAGCCTTGGGCTCCGAAAAAATATTATTTAAGAAATCCAAGCCTTTGTTTAGACCTAGAAAAATTATTTTTTAAGAAATCCACGCCTTTTTTAGGCCTTGAAAAATTACTCTTTAAGAAATCCACGGCTATTTGGCCTTGAAAAATATTCTTTAAAAAATCCACGCGTCTTTTACCTTGAAAAATATTCTTTAAACTCTTAAAAATTTCTTTATTAAATTTTCCAACACTCAAATGGCAACTATATTAAATGTAACACGGCGGCTAGCCACGACGAAGACAATAACGTTCACATTCCATTTTGGAACACCAGCGATTACGGTTGCCACCACAGCCACCGTACCACATACGTTTACAGGAATTTGCTCCATGGTCATACCACCACATACTGCGCGGTGAACAACCAGCTCCGCCATGACCATTATTACGTGGTGGATAACATGCGGGATTCCATAAAAGCAATGATACGAAATTAATTTCCAACTTGCACACACACACAGACACACACGTACGCACGCGGCAAGGACAAGAAGGGGTTGTCCCAAATATGACAATGTAATTATTGTTTTTGTGTTTTGTTTTTCATAGTTTGCGGGCGAAATGAAACTTACAAGGTCGACCAGCACATTGGGCCCGCATGAGGGGTAACAGTGTTGCCACAAATAGAGTTGCAATTATTAGGAGTTTCATGATGATTGGTTTACGAGGTGGAAGTTGATATTACTTTGTTCTTCTAGAAGGAACCTGGGAGGTATTTATATTGTGGAGATAGTTTTATGTAATTATTATTTTTTATTTTATTTTTTGTAAATATGGTATTACGTTTCATAGGAACACCTGTTCGCGTGACTTTATGAATGGTATGTTGGGGGAGTGTCCTAAAAATGCTTTCTCTCATGTAGATAATAATCAAAATTATGTGATTGTTCAAAATTTCGCACGTGTTGAAATTGAATAAAATATTTATAAGCGTGTAATAAAACAAAAAAAAAACTGTAAGGAAAGTAGTAAAGTTGGGCGGGGCTGACATATGATACCCCTCACCTCCTTCGGGATATTCTACATATGTAGAATAACTTCGGGTAATGTGGACCACCATTTTCTTTTTTTGATTTTGTCTGCGTAACAACGGTAAAAAATAAAAGCAAATTGTTACACATTATATATATTTGTCTATAAAAATGTTATTCCATTATATTTAAAAAAAAACTCTAAACTGCGAATAAAAATAACTTGGCGGGTAATGTGGACCAGTATGTATGGGTAATGAAGATCAGTAAGTTAAAGGTAGGTTGTGGATTGGTTGTGATAAATTTCAATTTATTGCACTCTAGGGTAACAATGAATGCAAAAGTATATGGGTTCATGTTTTGGAATAGCCCCCATTTAAGGGTATCGCCCCATTTGCGGTATTTTGAAGGTCCTTGCTTCATTATCCAACCAAGGCACCTGCAATTTCGCATATCGAGTTTTCGCAGGTCAGAATACCTCCTCGCACATTAAATGTGCCCATGTTTCGAACTCGTCCTTATGAAAAGGTCCCACTTTTTTATAGTGGTCCACATTACCCGAGATTGAATATTTTTTCGTTTCAAAATAATTATCGGCTTCAAAAATGAATAAAAATTAAAAATCGCCGATTGTAATTACAGCTAAACGTATATTTTTGTTAAAGAAAACAAGAAAACTACATAACTTCTTTATATTCGATAAAAACACAGAGTTCGACTATTTTGCAAAACGTTCTACTATGCTAAAAATTTTTCAAATCACACTTGTAAAATAAGAGCTAAATTTCTACTACTAAATCTGGCACACGTCATTCTTAACCTAATTCAGTACATTATGTCAAATCTGTGCAAATCGAAATTCATATAGGGACTTTGGTGCCTATATTTACCTCAATCTGACGAAAAATATATGGGGACTATATTAAAATCTGGTCCTATTTTCACGAAACTTAGCACACATCATTCTGAACCTAATTAAGTACTCTCTGCCAAATTTTGTGCAAATCAAATGAACAATAATGAACGAACCAAGAAACAAAAAAAAACAAAAACATAACA
>NW_026882014.1:0-37979 GCF_032173495.1 Musca vetustissima
TCAATCATAATTTTGTTTGATCTTGTTTTTTTCCAACATTGCTTCATTAAATTTTATTTGTGGATAAAAATTATTTAAAAAAAATATAACAAAACGGATCCTACACAGAGTAGTGATAGTGTAGAGGTTGAGCCCGACGAAAGTACACCCCTTATGATGGATGGCCACGTCGGTGCCCCTCAAATAAGTTGCAATAATACCATAAGTGGTGGTGCCAGTCATGTGCGCCAGCAACGACGCAAGGTGGAACAATTAAATAATTATGGTACAACAGCGGATAGTAATAGAGATCAAACGGATGCGGTAAGTGGAGTTATATCTGAAAAATGTATTTTAATTAATTTTATTTTTGGTACAGGCCATATTAGATGTTCCCGGTGTGGAAATAAGAAGTCGTGGCGGCCATCGTAATGCTGGCGATGAAAACCCCAATGATGGTATACCCGGACCATCGGGTTCGCATCCACCAACTGTGGAAGAAGAGGAACAGGGTTTAAAATATGGAGCCCAACATGTCATTAAGATATTTGCTCCCGTTTCATTGTGCATGCTTGTGGTAGTGGCCACAATAAATTCCATTACATTTTACACCTACACGGATACATATTTGTAAGTTGGTCCCATGGCTAGCCAAGCCTTTCAGATCCCACCTAAACGATTTTGAGGGATAGTCTTTTATTAAAAACATAATCCATCCTTTTTTTCTTTCTAGATTATATACTCCATTCCATGAACAATCCGAGGACAAGGGTACAAAACTATGGAATGCCTTGGCCAATTCACTGATATTGCTCTCTGTGGTTGTGGTAATGACCATTGTCTTAATTGTGCTCTATAAGAAACGTTGTTATCGAATTATCCATGGCTGGTTGATATTGTCCTCATTTATGCTATTGTTTATCTTCAGCTATTTGTATTTGGAGTAAGTGAATCCCTTTAAATTTATTTAAGAATGAAATTAAATTTTTAATTAATTATAGGGAACTACTACGAGCCTACAATGTCGCCATGGATTATCCAACGACTCTATTGATTTTATGGAATTTTGGTGTAATGGGCATGATTGCCATACACTGGCAGAGCCCCCTGAAACTTCAGCAGGCATATTTAATTTTTGTATCCGCTTTGATGGCTTTGGTATTTATTAAATATTTACCCGAATGGACAGCATGGGCGGTATTGGCGGCCATTTCAATATGGGGTAAGAATGAAATGCAAAGCAATTCACCAAAGTTTTGTATGTGAAGTGCAGAAGGAATCTAGATAGACGTATAGCTACTTTTGAGGTTATGTTTGGAATCAGATCAGATTTTTCAGATTTTTAGGTGGCATTTATTATCCAATTGTCCTAAAATTTGTATAGTATAAAGAAATGAAGGATGTGGATAAAATTTGATCTAAATCGGTTCAAATTTAGATATAGCCCCCATATAAAATTTCTTCCGATTTCAAGAAAATAGTACACCAGAAACCTATCGCTTGTCCGATTGACACGAAATTTTGTATAGCATAATGAATTGAGATCAGAATATCGGGTGCTAAGTTTGATTTAAATTGGTCAAAATTTAGATATAGCTACCATGTAAAATTACGTTCGATTTTAAGAGATCCCATCCGACTTTTTTCCTTTTTTTACTGATTTCGATTCTTGATTTGAAAATCTTCTTGTTTTTTCCAGATTTAATTGCTGTGTTAACACCAAAGGGCCCATTGCGTATTCTGGTCGAGACAGCCCAGGAAAGAAATGAACAAATTTTCCCGGCTTTAATTTATTCTTGTGAGTAAAATCCCTATTTATTTGCCATATATAAATAATAAGTTTTTATTTTTTTATTAGCTACAATTCTGTATACCTTCATGGGTACCACTGGAGGCCCGCAACGCAATAACTCCTCGGGTTCCAATTCACCCAACTCACCGCATACCTCTAATACCAGTTCAACATCTGTTTCAAGGCAAACAGGTAACACCGCAGCTGATCCAAATGCTGAAGGTATGCCTCTAGTGACATTTAAAATGCGCGGAAATGGTATTTATTGATTTTTTTATAATTTTTTTAATTTTCAATGTGAAAATGATTAGCTTTTGTTGTATGGTGGAGATCTATTTGGTAGATCGATGGTTAAGGGTTTAGAGGTAGTTGTGTCTTTTGTCCCAAACAAAGTATTTATTTTCCTGGTAGCGCGCATTCTAAAATCGGTTTTGTTGGCCATTTTTTTTATTATAATTTTGTTTTTTTTTTTAATTGGAAACAGAGGCAGCTGGTTTCACCGAGGAATGGTCCTCAAATCTGGATGAACGTGTTGCCAGACGCCAAATTGAGGTACAGGCCAGCACATCGGATAGTGCCAATCGCTCAACAAATTATCGTACAGTGACCGCCCAGGAGGAAAGGCCACATTTGGGCAGTAATATGACAGAGGCCCAGGAGGAACGTAAGTGGAATTTATAAACCTATTTTTTAATTTTTTAATTCATTTTTTTCTTTTCATTTTGCAGGTGGCATAAAACTTGGTTTGGGAGATTTCATATTCTATTCGGTGTTGGTGGGCAAGGCCTCATCCTATGGAGATTGGGCTACAACAATTGCCTGTTTTGTGGCCATATTAGTGGGCCTGTGCTTGACTCTGGTCCTCTTGGCTATATGGCGTAAGGCCCTACCGGCCTTACCCATTTCCATATTTTTTGGTTTATTCTTTTGCCTCATAACAAGTGTTATAGTCAAACCGTTTATGGAGGAGCTTTCCGATCAACAGGTTTTCATATGAAAATGCCGTAGATGGAATGCACACACACAAAAGACAAACTTGAACATGATATTTTTTAGTATTTTAAGTGGCAAAATAATTAATATTTTTTACATCTCATATATAAACTAAGTATTCCATGTACTGACTATTTAATTTCCAACAAGAATTTCTATAACCCTATATATGAAAATGAAATGGAAACTACTTTTGTTTTTTAAGTATAATAAAGTCATTTCAATATAAATGTTTAACATTTAATTCCAAAAAACAAAATTTCTTTCTCTTAAAACTTAACTATTTACACACTCGATTTATAACCTTTCGATTTTATGATACATTGATCCTTCAAGTTAATCACCCAACCCGGTTCCAGGCCATAGAACAATTGTCGTGGATCCTTGCTGCTAGTTAACATTTCATATTGTGGATCATCTTCGATTTTCGGCAATTCATAACCATATTTTTGCGCCAATACCAAACGTTGCTTGCTAATTTCTTCAGGATCTGCTAAATAACCACGATTTTCCGCCGATGTATAATAGGCAATTGCATCCTGAGGTGGCAACATACGTTTCGGTATGGGTACACCTTTTTCCAACCATTTTTTGGGATTTTTAAGGGCATGCAAACTTTTGGGATCGTAATAAGCTGTCCGAATAACTCCCCCATTACGTTCAATCGCCGCTATAACCGATTCCTTGGCATGTTGTACTTCAATATTTATTTTAGCCTTAAATTTGTCGGCACCCTCATCGGTCAATTGGAAACCAAATTCTTTGGTCGCCGGATCAATGCTAACCAAACCGGTATTGCACAAAGTGCTCAAATCAATTGGCTGCGATACATCAATGCGATCGGTATCGATCATTACTTGCAGCTGGAGCAATGAAATTGGTGGATACTGGCGACGCAAATGATGTCCCTTGTAATAGGGTTCATAGGGGAAACGCATATAGAAGGGGGTATTGCCTGTTTCATAACCAAGACGCATGAAATTTTGTCGTTGACCCGAGCCTTTGTTGCCGGCACCATGTTTGTCACCACCATGCTGTGCGCGGCCACGTTTGTCCTACAAGAAATCACAATTCCGATAATTAATAATTCAATTTTTATATATAAAAATAATAATAAAAATATAGAGGCTCACAATGTGCCCCACTTACATTTTGTTTTGATTGTGGATTTGGTCGTATATTACCGATTTGTACGCGCGGCAGGGTGCGTAACATTTTCAAAGCCTTATCGGCCGTCTCACGAAATTGGGACATTTTCGTTTTTATTTATTTTCTACAAATTATTAATTAATTTCTTTTATAATTTACTAATTTTTTAATTAAAATGTCCACTATTTCATTGAGGTAATAAGAACACACAGTCAGACAACGGAGTGGAACGATTCTTTCGCCGGCGACGGCGTTATTAAGCACACACTCCGTTTTGCACCGTTTAAGAGTAGATTTACTTAGGTAGACTTTTGGCTAATCGATTTAAACGATTACTAATCGACTCAAGGTAAACAGCAGTTACAGGAAAATAGCTGTTTATTAATTTCATTTATAATTTAGTAATTTTTTTATTTTTATTACTTCATTGAGGTAGAGGTAATAAGAACACACACTGCCAGGCAACAAAGTGGAACTATTTTTTCCACCGGCGACGGCGTTAGTAAGCACACACTCCGTTTTGCACCTTTTTGGAGCAGGGTTTCTTAGGTCGATTATTAACTAATCGATTTAAACGATTACTAATCAACAAAAGGGAAACATCTGTTACAGGGCTAGGCATTAAATGGATAATTTTAAGAAAATAATGCAGTTTTGCAACTAAAGGAGGAAACACATACGAAGATTCAGACTTGGCCTGTTAATTTGGTTTTCTATGAAATTTATAAAGTAATATGCGCTTTATTCTTTTACAATAAAAAAACCAACTTAACGTGATAATCCTGCCTCATCGAAATATTGGTTTTAGACCCCATGTTTCTTTGGAACAAATCCCTTTCAATATTTGTAAATACAATATCAGCGATAACAATTTTTCGTTTATGATATCGTGGAAAATAGTTAAAATTAGTAAATTTTTGCAATACGGGAATAGACCATTTACTTACTAGATTCAAATAGAAATTTATATAATATGAAAATATTTATTAGTCAAAAACCAACTTAAAACGGCATATACATTAGAACTTTTTACCGGGTTAACCTACTTTATGAGGATTTATTTGACATATATGCAAAGGAATTGACAATTGAAACCGGGAGGGTTAACGAAATCCGGTTAGGTGTAAACGTACTATTAAGCATCCCTATTTTCTGTCTTAAGTAGTATGACTACTTTCGATATGCTTTCCACTAATTCGAAAATTTTTTCTTCCATTTTATATCCGTTATGATTTTATTCGTCTTTCTCTATTATTTGTTTCCATAGGATATGTTCCCGCACTGCAAGATTCTACTAGTTTTAAATTTTCAATTTCAAATTTTAACTATTTTTTTTTCAAAATTGTTATCATAATAAAAAGTAATAGATTCTTGCTGTACGGGAACAGAACAATGCATTGCATGTGGAACGTTTTTAAATTCGATATGCTCATTTAGCATAAGTACGGCGCGCAAAAATTCGTACACGATTTTATGGTGTGTAATTAAAATAAATTATATTAATAAATATAATAAACGAATAAAAATTATTATATTATGTTCAACTTGTTTTTTCCTTTTTATATTAATTCTATTCTGTCTCCCTCTATTCAAGACGTGAGGAACGTTTTTAAATTCGCTAGGCTTAAGTACGGCGCGCAAAAAAATTACACCCGAATTGATGGATTGTAATTAGAATTAATAAATATAATAAACGAATAATTACATGAATATTATATATGTATATTCAAACATTTTATTTTCGGCTTTTGTTTCTTTTTAAAGTCATTCTCTTCTGTGTCCCCTTATTCATGAAGTGCGGAACGTTTTTAAATTTGGTAGGCTTAAGTACGGCTTGTAAATGAAATTTTGATTGATTTACAGCACACAACACAACAACTGAGATTGAAATTGCATTAATTATATCAATTATAATTAAAAACAAATGAATACATCACCATTTTATTATAAAAAATCCTTTCAAAATGGTTTGTTCGGCTTGTAAGAAAAGCACAGCGACGGATTGCTTCATTGATGCTTTGGAAGTTATTAAACAACATTATATGTGTATGTATAATTATGCGCGGCATATATAAACAAAAATAATGATTACAACAGCAATAATATGTAATTATAATTGTATATACTTTTCAGTTTATAAAACTGCCCTAAGTAGCCGCGATGCTGAACTACAAAGTTTCAAGGAACGCAATGAAAAACTGAATAAAGCCTTAGAGTTTTTGCAACAACAACAGCAACCACACAAAAAATATAAACATGATAAATCAGAACTTGAGGAACAACAAGGGAGTGGGAGATGCAATGCCAGTGACAACAGTCTTGCCTTAACCGATATCAGTCTAACCGATGATGATGGTGGCGGTGATTCGCTTAATAGTGTCTCCAATCTCAATATGGCATTGAATAGTGAACAATTATTTGAAACATCAGTAATTAGTCCAGCTAAGCCACCCGAACCAATGCAAACATCATCGGAAATAATAACCAGTCCTAGGGCTAAGCTAGTGCCACGTCGTAATCGAAAAAAAGAAAATATGAAAAATGATAGGCAAACAGATGCTGCTGCTTCGGTTTTGGAAAAATCCAAATCAGAATTTCAACCAAAGTTGGAGCAACAATCAAATCAGGCCAATAAATCTTGGGCAATGGCATTCCTAAAGCCATCAGCAAGTATGGTGCCATCTGCCGCTAAGGTGGCAGATAGTAAAGTTGGTATTAATCGCAAACCGGATAAACGATTCAATTTGTCATTGAAGAAAACAAATCCCAGTAAGGTGCGACAAACTGTGCTGCCGTTTAATACCTCCAAGGATTCCAGTGTGATAGAGGTTAGTAAGGATTTTTAAATGTAGATGAGCGGAAGGGAGTCGTAATAGTTGAGCGAATGGGTGTATTTATGGTCAAACTGAATGGGGCCTTTATCGGCTAGCTGAAGCTGAAGAGAGTCTTTATAGACGACCTGAAAGTAGTCTTTATGGACGAACTGAAGGGAGTCGATAGACGACATGGAGGGAGTTTTTATATACGACCTGAAGAGAGTCCTTATTTTTTGCCCTCAACCAAATTTAATTTTATTTTTATTTTATCCCCTCTTTTCAGTCAGATGTCTGTGATGATGTTATTGATGCCAGTCCGATTGCCACAAAATCATCTCGTGCCGGCAAGTCATGGGCTCATAGGTAATTTCCAAGAAAAACATATTTTTCCAAGAATTTTAAACTAATCCCACATTCTGCCAAGATTACAGAAGCCAACAAAATCAAAGTTCACACAACACATCCAGTCCGACACACAGCAACAACAGCAGCAAAAAACTCGATATAAACCTGGAAGACGAAGACAAAAACAACAATAACAACAAGAATTCGAAACCTAATGAAACACTTGATAGTATGCCAATTGAAAATATCATTTTCGATTTTTCTCCAAGTAAAAAATCTGAGGCACCAACCACCACATCCTCAACGGCTGCGTCATCCTCACAAAACAAATTGAAAGGAAAACAATTGGAATTCCATGACAATACCATTGATATAATGCCACCTCATAACGATGATGATCAAACAACAATGATGATAAGTGGCAAATCGGCTGATAGTTCCAGTGTGGTTATACTGACCCCAGCCACACAAGATATTATCTTTCTGGATGATACGAGTAATGAGTGTAGCGATATTAATACCATGGATCTGCTGGCAGATGTACAAAAACATGAAACGGAATATTTGGAAAATCTCAAGAGATATGAAAGTAAAAGGTAATTTAAAATTTAAATTAATTTAATACTTGAAATTGTATTGAAAACAAATTTTATTTGCTATTTGTGTAGCATTGAAAAACAACTACGACAGGAAGGTAAACAACCACCCTCTAAATCCAAAGAAGAGAAAAAACATAACTTCATTAAACCCGCTGCTTTGATAAAAAAGGAAAAAGAATCTCAAAATTTAATGGAAACTAAAATGAAAACTGTATTGGAAAATGATTTAAAGGCTTGCAGTTCTTCCTCTTCTTCTTCGAAAAAAACAATATGCCAAAATCCCCTACTGGCTAAAGACGATGATGAGGAGTACGAAGAAGAAGAGGAGGAGGATGCCATGCCCAAACCCATTATTGTCAAACGGGAACCCTTGGAGAAAAATGTAATGCATAATAAAAAATTAAGCCTAAAGGAGAGATTTAATATAGACTGTGAAGAATGTGAAAAGGTAAGTTATTTATTTTTTTCATATTTTAATAAATTTTTAATGAAATGTTGTATTTGTTTTTGTTACTCCAGCTTTTACGTCTTTTGCCAAATACATTAAGTGATCGTGAAATCGAAATGCATTTACAAAAATGTAAATTTCATAATCGTCAAGATTTTATGCGTCAAAATACCCCCGAAAATTTCTGGAATCCTTTTATTCTGTCATTCGATGAAAACGATCCCAGAAACGAAATATTAATCGATACACGTTTTAAGGATAAAAAGGGACACTGAGTCCAGACTTATGATATGTGATAAGTAATAGTAATTATTTGTGTATTTGTTTTCCAACGATTTTAGTATTAAAAAAATTTTATATAAAAAAATATTTTTGAAATGTGCAAATTTTGATTTTAATTGGGAGGGTGATTTTTCTTTATAGACGAGCTGAATGGAGTCTTTATAGACGAACTGAAGGGAGTCTTTATAGACGAAATGAAGGGAGTCTTTATAGACGAGATGAAGGAAGTCTTTATAGACGAGCAGAAGGGAGTCTTTATATATACATATATATATATATATATATATAATGTGAACATACATATTGGTAAATAAATAACAAAACACCAAGAGTCTGTATCCATTTATAATAAATCATTAAACTTGCCTGTTACTAGGTTATGTTTACATTTATTTACCTGTTTTGTTGTTTTTTTATTTGCAACAGATGTTTGCAGTTTGAAGCCTTGTAATCCAGTTTACAATAACAGAAAATAAAATTATCTAATGGTCGGGGTATTTTATGGAAATTTTGTTTACTTAATAACAATGGTTGTTGAAATATGCAAAATAAAAACAAAAAATTTAAATTAGTCACTACACATGTCTAGAAATTATTAATAAAAAAAAGCAACTTCGATCATGTAGCTCATCTCGAAAGAGAAATTAATAAAAAATATAATAAATTTATATAAATATATTGGAAAAAATAATAAAAATGTAATATAAAGATTAAATAATTTCATTTAAATTGGTTTAATTGAAAAACAAAAAAATTGAAATGTTGCCAGCTGATTTTTTTGTTGCTACTAAAAATATTAATACCGGTTTATAAAAAAATTGCATCTTCTTCCCATGTATTCATTCAATTCTGTTTTTATGACAAAGTCGCGTGTCAACTAACTGCTAACAACTAGACCTACCAAATATCTCTTCTTATGTTCCTCCCAAAATTGTTCTATTGAAAAAGACCTGCTTCTATTTCTTTTTAGTTAAAAATTAATTTAAATTTTCATAGGTTTGGGGGAATACTCATAAATATTAATGATACACATTTTGACTTCAAAGATCAAGAAGCGACATGCATATATTACAGTCAACAACTCACCAAAGAGTAAATCAGTCAACATTGTCTGGAACTTTAGTGGATTTCTATCTTTATAATTCATTTTACGTTATCGATGTTAATGAAAGAAATATTCTACATGAAATTTCACTATAGGTCACCGTACACAAGAAATCGATATATATAATTTATACCTAAAAAATATTACTCCTAACATTGGAATATATCTAGAAGAAAATATTTTTTTAGTATTTCCAATTTTCGGATGAAACTATACTTGTTTTTGATTTTAGAGGATGGATACCAATGGAAAAATTATTGTACATCAAAATTCACTATAGGTCACCGAATATTAGAAATCGGTATAAATAACATTTATCTATGAAATTCGCCTTTAAAATTTTGCATATAAAGAGAAAAACATATTTAGGTTATGTTAAAATCATGATATTAAGAAAGGCCAAATTCTCTCATAATATGTGATGTTGGAAGGATAGTCCCAATGGAAAACATATTATACATCGAATTCCACTATAGGTCACCGAACACAAAAAAACGGTATATATAAAATTTATCTATACAATATTGCCATATATATTGGTGTAAATACAGAAGAAAACTTATTTCAGTTATTGAAAAACCTTTCTGAATGATGGCCGAATTCTCCGATAATACTATATTTTAGAGGATAAGCTTCATAAGAGAAAATATTCTACATCGAATTTGACTATAGGTCATCGAACACAAAAAATCGGTATATATAATATTTATATTTAAAAAATTAATTTAAATATTGACACATAAAAAATAAAATACATTTGTTTTTTACCTTTCCTGAAATAGGGTCTAGTTCTCTCTGAATTCTAGGTTTTAGCAGAATATTGTCAATTGAAAAATATTTTACATAAGATTTCACTATAGGTCATCGAACACAAGAAGTCGACATATATAATATTTATATATAAAAAATCTTTTTAAATATTGACACATCAAAAAAATACTTTTTGGTTTTTTTAACCTTTCCTGAAAAAGGGCCTATTTCTCCCGGAATACTAGGTTTTAGAAGAATGTTACCAATGGAAAAAATATTCTACATAAAATTTCACTATAGGTCATCGAACACAAGAAATCGGTATATATAATATTTATATATAAAAAAATTAATTTAAATATTGACACATAAAAAATAAAATATATTTTAGGGGGTTTTAATCTTTCCCTAAAATAGGGTCAATTTCTCACTGAATGCTAGGTTTTAGAAGAATATTACCAATGGAAAAAATATTCTGCACTAAATTCCACTATAGGTCACTGAATACAAGAAATCGGTATATATAGTATTTAGCTATTAAATATAACCATAAATCCGGGGAAAAAAAGGAGAAAATAAATTTTGTGGTTTATTTCAAACATTTTCCGAAGTAGGGCCCGAATTTATAATTTTAGGTTAGTAAATATCTATATATAGAGTTACATTATTATTCCATGTGTTAAAAACAAACAAAATCATAAAACTTTGATTTAAAAATGTTATTTCTTTTTTCTCTTCAACATCAAGTTAGTCGTCTTTGGAAGACAAGCCTCCAAAATGAAAAGTTATTTGCACCGGTGGTCCATATCCATATTCAATAACAACAATTAGCCGGTATTTTACTGAAACAACAACAAAAACAACATTAATAATTTTATAGATCACACATACATACACACACAAACATACACCGGCACCACTCCAGTTATCATTTTGTTTACCACCAAGTTTCAAAACTGATTTGGATATCTACTATATGTTCTTAATTTATGCAGAAAGAAATGAAATTAAAAAAATTCAAATCAAATCTATAACAAGAACAACTATTAGAGCCGACGACGAGAAAAACAAAATACTTGTTTTACTATTTCAAGCTATAAAAAATATAAATAAAATCAAATCAATTCGAAAAAAAAAATAATAAAAATATAAATATTCAAATACGATATTTTAACAAACATCTCGAACATGCATATGCTGTGTGTGAGAAGTGTGCGTGTTTTTGTTGGGGGACAGGATTTTTTTCCTCTCCACCTGACAACGCGGGTTTTAAAATTCTTGCTGTTGTTGTGGTTTTGTATCTTATTAAGCGCCACCGTTTTTCAATTTGATTTTTTTACCAGAAGCTATATAAAGCTTGCTGGTGACCATGCCGTTTAAGTTAGTCTTTAATCCGTGGCCCTACTAAGTGGATCAAGTGTTTTGTTGTTTTCGGTGAAATCTTTACAAAACCAATAAAGTTATAATGGTATGTCAATCGATGTGGACATGTGTCAATGTGATGATGTTACAGTGTTATACAAGAGATATTTGAAAACCCAAAGAAGTTTCCAGATTTAAAGTGGGAAATTATGAACATTCAAAAAGGATAAGAAATGAAATGTGATAAACAATGTGAAACAAATTTAAAAATACAGAATTTCAATACTTAATATTCGCCTTGCTCAACAACCAATGCTGTTATATAATATTCTAAACTCATTTCGGTAATCTGTGCAAAATTTCATGATGATCGGAAAGACGTAGCATCTTTTGACGCAGAATTTACATGAATTATATATGAAAACTATTGCCTAATCTGATTAGATAAAAACGAAACTTGGTACACGTATTTGTAGACACAAAGCGGTCGCCTGTTCAAAATTTCGTGTTAATCGGAGAGACGTAGCCACTTTTGGTCACAAAGTCTATGTAATCGGAAAAAGTTATATATGGAAATTATAGCTAAATCTGAACGGATTAAAACCATACTAGACACATACCATTTTAGATTCAATTCGGCCATCTCTACAAAATTTTGTGTTAATCGGACAGACTAGGTATCTTTGGTGCATTATTTTCCTGCAATCGGACGAAATTCTATATGAGAGTTATGGCTAAATCTGAAACCGATTAAACTTGGCACACACCATTCTAGGCTCAATACGAACCTCTGATTCAAATTTCATTTCGATCCGACAAACGTAGCGTGTTTTGGTAGAGCATTTTCATAAAATCGGACGAAATTCTATATGAGAGTTATAGCTAAATCTGATGCGATTAAAACCAAACTTGGTCCACAACTTTCTGGACTCCAGTTTTTCGCCTGAGCCAAATATCGCTTTAATCGGACAGCTGGAACATCTTTTGGCAAAGCTTCTTTATGAAATCGGAAGAAATTCTATGTGGAGACTGAAGTTAAATCTGTACCGATTAAAACCAAAGTTAGTACACGTCACTCTAGACTCAATGCGAATCTCTGAGCAAAATTGTATGTCGATCCGACAAACGTAGCGTGTTTTGGTAGTGCATTTTCATGAAATCGAAAGAAATTCTATGTGGAGGCTATAGTAAAATCTGACCCGATTAATATCAAACTTGGTACACGTTATTCTAGACCCAATACGAACCTCTTAAGTCAAATTACATATCGATCCGACAACTGCTACTAGTTCTGATGGAGCCTTTTTATGCAATCTGACGAAATTCTATTTTACAGCTCTAGCTAAATCTGAACCGATTAAAACTGTACTTAGCACACGTCATTCTAGACTCTATTTGGTCGCCTGTGCCAAATTTCATATTAATCGGTCAACAGTAGCTTGTTTTGGTAGAGCATTTTCATGAAATCGGAAGAAATTCTATGTGGAGGCTATAGGAAATCTGAACAAACTTGGCACACACCATTCCAAACTCAATTTGGCCACCTGTGCCAAAATTTAGTTTAATCGATCCGCTGGAATAACTTTTGGTAAAGCTTCTTCATGAAATCGGAAGAAATTCTATGTGAAGGCTAGAATTAAATCTGAACCGATTAAAACCAAACTACATGACATTCTAGCCACAATACAATCGCCTGTGTCAAATTTCATGTCGATTCAACAAACAAAGCTCGTTTTAGGGGACCTCTTCGTGAAATCGGAAGAAAATCTCTACGGAGGCTATTGCCAAAACTGAACAGATTAAAAGCAAACTTGACACACACCATACTAGACTCATTTCAGTAGCCTGAAAAAAATTTTGTTTCGATCGGAAAGACCTAATATCTTTTGGTAAAGCATTTCCATGAAATCGGACGAAATTATATACGGAAGCTATAGCTAATTAAATCCAAACTTCACACACATCATTCTCTATTCTATTCTTTGGTCTTCTAAAACACTCCTCTTTTGGATCGATAAAGATTTTAATCTGGTCGTATATAAAAAAGTCTTCTGCTCTATTATATAAAGGTTAGTCTTCAGGTAATCTATAAAAATTCCCTTTGGACGTCTATAAAGATCACCATCATATCTATTATAAAGGCTCTCTTCCGCTCGTTCATAAAGAACCCTCCCGGCCGACTATAAAGACTGCATTCGATCGACTAAACAAACTTTCTTCTGATAGTCCAAAAATACTCCCTTTACCTTTTCTAAAGACTATAAAGACGCCCTTTTGCTCATCCACAAAATCTCACTTTTGCTTCGTCAATAAAGATTCCCATCTGCCCGTCTTCAAAGACTTCGACCTGCTCGTCTGTAAATACTCCATTCTATTCGTCTATAGACTCTCTAAAATGAATTCCTTCAGGTCGTCTATAAAGACTCCCTTCTGCTCGACCTTGAAAGTCCTCCACTGATCATTTCGTCGACTATAAAATATTTCTCTCGTTCGTCTAAAAACCCTCATTCTTCAAGTCTCTAAAGACTACCTTTCGTCTATAAAAAAAAAAACTCGCTTCTGATAGTCCAAAAATACTCCCATCTACTCGCTTATGAAGACTTTCTTTCACTCATCTAAAAAGACCTCCTTTTCATCGCCTATAAAGACCTCCTTCAGGTCGTCTATAACGACTCCCATTCTTCTCGTTTAAAACACTCCATTCAGTCCAAAAAATATTCCTCTATGAAATAACACAAATTTTTAAATGATCACCTAACCTCAATTTCTATTTTTTCATTCTTTTTTGTTTGCTTTGTTTTTTCTTCTTTTCACAGACTTCCTACACCGACAAAGGACCCAAACCTGAATTCGGTAAATTCTTGGCCTTCGATCATTTAACCTTCTATGTGGGTAATGCTAAGCAGGCCGCCAGTTATTATACCACCCGCATGGGTTTCACTCCTCTCGGCTATCAGGGTTTGGAAACTGGCAGTCGTCGTTATGCCAAACACGCGGTGAAACAAAATAAAATTGTTTTTGTTTTTGTATCGTCCTATGAGACGGATGATGAAGAACATGGTCTGCATTTGATGCGTCATGGTGATGGTGTTAAGGATGTTGCATTCGAGGTGGAAGATATTGAGGCAATTTTCAATTTGGCCAAGGAGCGGGGAGCTGAGGTGGTGCGTGAGCTGTGGGAGGAATCGGATGAATTTGGTACTGTGAAATTTGCCACAATTAAGACGGTAAGTTGGATGATGATGACCTAGAAAAATTGAGGAATATTTTAATAAGTTGTTTGTTTTTGTTGTTGTCTCTTTTAGTACGGTGACACCACCCACACCTTTGTTGATCGCCGCAATTATAAAGGTGTCTTCCTGCCCGGCTTTAAAGCTCCCGCCGAAGATCCTTTGCTGAAACTGTTACCCCCAGCCAAATTGGATTTCATCGATCACGTTGTCGGCAATCAACCCGATTTGGAAATGGAACCTGTTGCCGCCTGGTATGAACGTGTCTTGCAATTCCATCGTTTCTGGTCGGTAGATGATTCACAAATTCACACTGAATATTCCGCCTTGCGTTCCATTGTCATGGCCAATTATGAGGAGACAGTGAAAATGCCCATAAACGAACCGGCCAAGGGTAAAAAGAAATCTCAAATTCAAGAATATGTTGAATATTATGGTGGTGCTGGGGTCCAACACATTGCCTTGAATACCAGTGATATTATTTCGGCTATACAAAATCTGCGTGCCCGTGGCATGGAATTCTTGACCATTCCCTCATCGTATTATGACATTTTAACGGAGAATTTGAAACACAGCCGTACCAAGATCAAGGAAGATATGGAGGTGCTGAAGAAATTGAATATTCTCATCGATTACGATGAGAATGGTTATTTGTTGCAAATCTTCACCAAGAATATGCAAGATCGTCCCACGTTGTTCTTGGAGGTTATCCAGCGTCATAATCATAATGTAAGTGGTTTCTTAATAACGACGTCTGCTCCCGATAATTTGAAACTCAAAGGGACCCCAAAAAAATAAAAACATTTTCAAATCTCCGAGTAAATAAAAAATAATAAAAATTTATACATAGGTTCATAGAGATCGAAAAAGTATTCAAACCATCAAGAGTTAATAAGGAAAAAAAATAATTGAGTTTCAAAATAATCGGGAGTTGATTTGAATCCGTAAATCTGTTCTTCTAACTAATAATGGTTTTTTGTATCTTTTTTTAATTTCCAGGGTTTTGGTGCCGGCAATTTCAAATCCCTATTTACCGCCATTGAAATTGAACAGGAGAGACGTGGCAATTTGTAAATTGCTTCTTCTTATTCTTCTTCTTCTCCATTTTGTGTGTAGTGTTTTCTCTTAATTTTAATTTGTAGTTTAGAAAAAAATTAATAAATAAAAAAATAAATATGAAGTACAATAATTAAAAATGTATAAACATTTGAAATTGATTCATTAGGATTATTAAAAACCCGTTTTTAGGCCTCAGGGTTTATAAAAAAATCTCCCTAAATCAAAAGTTGTTCGGAAATAAAAAAATATATATTTTTACTTATATGCTAATATTTAAGGCGATATTTCTTATATAAATATTATATATACCGATTTCTTGTATTCGGTGACCCATAGTGAAATTCGGTGGAGAATATTTTCTCCATTGGATCCATCCTTCTAATATAAAATTTTATCGGAGAATTCGGTATTATTTCAAAAAAGGGTCTGATAATAACCGAATTAATTCTTCTTTTTTATATGTTAACATTGAAAGTGGTATTTTATATATAAATATTGTATATACCGATTTCTTGTGTTCGGTGACCTATAGTGAAATTTGATGTAGAATATTTTTTCCATAGACAATATTCTCCTAAAAACTTGTATTCAATGAGAAATTGGTACTCCTTCGGATATGGTTAAAAAATAAGTCAATATGTACTTATTCTATATCTTCTTTATAAACCAATATTCATGGTTATAGTTTATATATAAATATTATATATATCGGTTTGTTGTGTTCAGTGACCTATAGTGAAATTCGATGCAGAATATATTTTCCATTGACAATATTCTCCTATAATCTAGTATTCGGGTAGAAATTGACCCCCTTTCAAATATGGTTTAAAAATAAGCCAATATATATAAAATAAGCCAATATACCAATATTCATGGTAATATTTTATGTATAAATATTATATATACAGATTTCTTGTGTTCGGTGACCTATAGTGAAATTCGGTGTAGAATATTTTTTTCATTGGCAATATTCTCCTAAAACCCAACATTCAGGGAGAAATTGGCCCTCTTTCAGATATGGTTCAAATATAAGTCTATATATACATCATTTTTTATATAACAATATTCATGGTGATATTTTATATATAAATATTATTTATACCGATTTTTTGTGTTTGTGGACCTATAGTGAAATTTGATGGAGAATATTTTTTCCATTGACAATATTCTATTAAAACCTAGTATTCAGGGAGAAATTGACCCTCTTTCAGATATGGTTCAAATATAAGTCTATATATACATTATTTTTTATATAACAATATTCATGGTGATATTTTATATATAGATATTATTTATACCGATTTTTTGAGTTCGGTGACCTATAGTAAAATTTGGTGGAGAATATTTTTTCCATTATCGATATTCTCCTAAAACTTAGTATTCGGAGAAAAATAAGACTATTTTGAAAAATGGTTTAAAAATAAGCCAAAAACCTAATTTATTTTTATACACCAACATTCATGGCGATATATTTTATATAAATATTATATATACCGATTTTTTATGTTCGGTGACTTATAGTGGAATTTGATGGAGAATATTTTTTCCCTTAAAAGCATTGTTCTAAAATAAAATCTTATGGGAGAATTCAACCCTATTTCTTAATATATTAAAAAACACATAATAAAAATCCGCTATGATTGAACATCCATTTTCTTTGCTGTCGACTAATCGAAATTTAAGAAGTCCTTCACCTTCCCAAATCTACATATCCTTGAACTACACATTTCTTTTTTTTCTAAATAGCCGTAATGCATGAGTAGAACCAATTCGTATAGCAAATATGGAACGATTAGCAATAATCTCACCTCCCAACCATATACCTGTACAAATTAGCATTTTATTGTTTCTTTTTTTTGCTATGACAAAAAATATCCCTCTTTTCCCTCTCCAACAGACCGCCGACCTTTAGCAATAGCTTTTCTATTGAGGCATGTAACATCATTTTGACGTATATGTCCCATCAAAGTGTGGCGATGATGATGATTTCAGTGTGTGTGTCTTCCCCTACCAACATTTTTATTTTTTTGTTGGGTTGGCATTGTTCCAACAACCACTTTGTTAGCCTGGTACAAAGAATGCTCTTCTCGACGTCTGCTAATCTTCCAGCACAGCACTTGAAAAATGGGGGGAGGAAGAAAAACTAAAAATAAGGAAAGTGGCTTTTCAAAGTCCACTAGAGGTAAAATCTTGGGGTATGAATGGGGGGATGATCTGGCTGGCACACTTTAGCCATTTTTTTCTTCATTCACTCAAAGTGTTGTTTCTTGTATTTTTTTTTTTTGAGGTAGGCTGTTAGCATTTTTGTTGTTCTTTGTCAGAACAAAAAATGGATTTCATGTCAATATTTCTTCGGTGAAAGGGGTTTCGAATTTTTATTTAGAAAAAAATCATAAAAAATATTGAATGCAAAACAAGTTTGTAGGTTATTGGGGCCCAAAAATATTATAGAGAATATTTTCAGTAACGGTTTCTTAGGCTTGGGTCTGCCAATATACTTTAAAGAAAAATAATCAAAGGCCTTTAAAAATCCATAGAAAAATATTTCAAACTCCTCCGTGGCATATTAAATATTATAAACAAATTTTAAAAGACCCTCAGGTCTATACAATTCAATAGTTAAGTTGCCATACGCCCTCTGGGACAAAAAAATAAATAAATATAGTCATACGCCCTCTGAGACAAAAAATAAAAATAGTCATACGCCCTCTGGGATCAAAACAAAATTAAATAAAAATAGTCATAAATATTATATATACCGATTTCTTGTGTTCGGTGACCTATAGTCAAATTTGATGTAGAATATTTTTTCCATTGATAATATTTTCCTACAATCGAATATTCAGGGAGAAATTGACCCTCTCTCAGATATGGTTAAAAAAATCCAATATATACTTTATTATGTATATACTAACATTTATGTTGATACTTAATTTATAAATATTATATCTACCGATTTCTTGTGTTCAGTAACCCATAGTGAAATTTGATGCAGTATATTTTTTTCATTGACAATATTCTTCTAAACCCCATTATTCAAGGAGAAATGGGCTCTTCATCAAAAATAGTTTAAAAATAACCTAAAATATATTTTCTTTTTATATGTAAATATTTAAGACAATATTTTATTTATAAGTTTTATATATACCGATTTATTGTGTTCAGTGACCTATAATGAAATTTGATGGAGATTATTTTTTCCTTTGGCTCCACACTGTTAAAATTAAACATTAGGCATGAATTGGCCCTAATTCAGGAAAGGTTTAAAAATGACGTTTCTTTTTTTCTACTAACATTAAAGGTGATATTTTATATATAAATATTATATATACCGATTTCTTGTGTTCGGTGACCTATAGTAAAATTTGAAAAATTGACCCTCTCTCAGATATGCTTCAAAAATAAGCCAAGATATACGTTGTTCTTTATATACCAATATTCATGATAATATTTTATATATAAATATTATATATACCGATTAAATAAAAATAGTCATACGCTCTCTGGGACTTCGATCAAGAAAATAATAATAAATAAACATAGTCGTAACCCTTCTTCGACCAAAAATTTAAATAAAAATTGTCATACGCCCCCTGGGACCAAAAAAAATTGTCATACGCCCTCTTGAGCCTATGAAATTGTATGGAACAATTTTCATGGAACTTCGAACTATTCATGGAACTTAGAAAATATTTCATATGTTCTCTGGTGACCTTTGAATCAATACTTCTAAAATCAAATATTATATGCGAATTTGTCCCTAATTCAGAAATTGATTGAAAATAAAAAAAAAAAAAAATTGTGTTCATTGGATTTTGAGGCCTAAACAAAAATGTTATAGAAAAAATTTCGTAGAACTTCAGGACCTACAAAATTCTATAATTTTTTGTATGACATAGGGTCTCAAAAATATTTAAAATTTTGTAGACAATTTTTAAATTCTGGGTCCCAGAGCCTAAAATAAAAAAAATCATAGGCCATATGGAAACAATTTAAAGGAACCTAAATATATAACTTTATACAAAAAAAAAAAAAAAAAATAATAATAAAAATAAAATAAAAAATAATAATAATAAACTATAGGCCTTTTGGGTCTTTAACATTTTAGTGATTTTTTAAGAAAAAAAAAATATAAAAAATATTTTTTTAGAAACATTTTAATAGGCCCCAGAGCCTAAAAAAATTCTGGGTCCCAGAGCCTTAAATAAAATTAAAAAAATCAAAGGTCACATTGAAACTTATTAAACGGCCCCTTAATCATTAATTTTATACAAATAAATCTATAGGCCTTTTGGCCCTTAAAAAATTAGAGATTTTTTTTTAGAGAAATATAAAAAATATTTTTTTTTAAATAATTTTTTGTGCGCAAAATTCTTTTTCTTTTCTCAGTTTTCCCTTCTTTATCATTTATTTATTTTCTCCCTTCTAATATCGACATCCCTAGAACGGTCATTGTCACTGTTATTACTTTTTAACACCTGGCTTATTAACATAATTCCAACCATTATAGAGGTAAACAACACACAGTCGCTCTCTCTCAATGGCTCTGCCACTGTACTTCTCTCCATTAACATAAATTGTGCCTGCCTACCTCACAAACACCCGTAACACAGAACAACAACAATAAACTCAATTCTTATTAGAAACTTTCTTTGTTTCTACGGGGACAACATGCGAGCACACACGCACACACTACAATGTCTTCTAATAACAACAGCAACAACAACACAAAATTCAAAACCCTAACATGGGGTTTGTTAAAGCAACCCTTGTGTAGTTTTGTTGTAGTTTCTTCGTTGTTTACTTTGCTAGGGGTTGTTGTGAAATAAAATATTCGTGTTATAACTTTTAATTCTAAGAAAATTGGTGCCTAACACAAAGTAATAATAAAAAAATAAAAAGAAGAAATACATATGGACTCTCTTGTCTTAAAACTCTCCCCTCTTTAGCATGCTGTCTTGTCATGTTATTGTTTGTTAGGCTAACAAAGAACGGTGGTAATGCGAAACCCCCCATAAATAAAATAAACACAGAGAAACTCTCAAGACAGTTAAGTTCTCGAATTTTCACTCTCTTTTAGGCACAAATAGTGAGCTGACAACATTATAAAGACAGGATAACACAAAGGATATGTATGTATGTTAAAAGAAAGTATTTTATTCTTCCTTGTCACATAAAAAAGCATACATTTTTTTTATAAAAACAACAACAATAAAATAATCACTTAACATAAACCACTCATACACAAAATAGTACGAAAGCGGTGATGGCTAAACGTATTCTCTTTTTTATCTCTTCTCATTAGACATTTTGTATGATTATCTCTCAGTTTCGTTCACACACACTTACTCCCAATTTAGTTCTGTTCAACATTGCAATAAACGTATGCTCTCTTCTCTTTCATAGTAAATTTTCATATATTTACCGTGCATTACTGTAGTAACGACAACAACAAAGAACAGTTGCAAAAAGGTCCCCCTTACTATTAACTCTCAAAGCTAAACTCTCTCTGCCTCTTCCTTGGTTTTCCTCATAACATTTCTTTCTTTTCCACGGCATGCCTTCAATCATGCCTGTGCTACTGTTTTATTAACAGCAATGAACAGTAGCAAATATCCCCCCATATTAATAACAACTCTTCAAGCCACATCCATTGCCTCTCTCTCTCTCCCTTTATTGCATGAAGAACAAATACCCCAAATGTAAGGCATATAAACAAAAGCAAGTCTACAGGAAAGGACATGCTTAAAACAATTGTTTGCTTGTTTATAACTCTGTATCTCTTCCTTTAATTTTCGTCATAACATTTCTCTCTTATTCACGGCATGCCTTCATTCCTGCCTGTGTTACTGTTTTATTAACAGCAATGAACAGTAGCAAATATCCCATCCATATTAAAAACAACTCTTCAAGCCACAGTCATTGTCTCTCTCCCTTTATTGCATAAAGAACCGCAAATGTTCGGCACATATAAACAAAAGCAAATCGACAGGAAAGGACATGCTTAAAAAACCATGCACAAATGTTTGCCTGCTTATCACTCTGTACTTCACATTAACTAACATGCTCTATCTCACGCACACACACACTCTTCATATTCTCAGTGTGTTACGGTGCTACTGTATTACTGTTTGCTACCACATCAGGCAAAACCTCGCACGCGTGCTCTCTCGCGAAAGTAAACAGCATACTCTCATGCATAATCAATTGAAACAAGTAAAACCCCATTGACACACACACGTCGACAACGCAACGCAAATTTGTTATTCTCTGCCCGAACCTGGTTTGCTAGACATTTCCCCAACATACACTCGCTCTCGCTCTCTTCATATAACCCCTGTGTGTTACGGTGATACTCTGTTACTGTATTACTGTTTGCTAGACATTTCCCCACTCCATAATAACAGCTCTTTGTAACTCACCTAATGTTAACTCTCATAACATCTCATAGAAGACAAATACCACAAAGGGAGTAAGCAAAGCAAGCAAGCAAAGGACATGCTTGCTTTTGTGCAAAATTAAACAACAAAGAAATTTGTTTGCCTGCTGGCAAATGTTGTGTGAATAGAGTTTGTGGTCAATTTAGTTCAAAATAGAGACTCCTTCGGTAATGTTAAATCGTGTGTTCGTGCGCGCATCTGTTTAGAAATACGTTAGATTGTCAACTTTTGTTGTCCTCTATTATTGTTGGTGTTGTTATTGTTTGTGTGAAAAATAAAAGTTCAGTGACGTTTCTATTGTGTGTGCGAGTGTGTGTTTGTGCAAAATGACACCAAAATAAATAGCAACAATTTGTAAGAAGGAAAAAAATGAAAAGAATAGTTTGTAATAATAAATAATTTATAAAGATTTACAAAAAAAAAAAAATAATAATATTAATAGAAATAGAAAATAACAACAGAAAGTGAGAATATATTTTTTTTTGTTTGTTTTTGGCTGATCTTGAACTGTCACCCCCTCTGTTTTGTTGGATTACTCAGCTGATGTGTGATGTGTTGTGTTGCTTTTTTTTTTTTTGGGGGTCTAGGCTAGAGTGAATTTACATAAAAATACAACAAATAAATGAATATCCATTTTTTGGAATATTCTTATTGAAAAGATATGTGGACAAAATTCATAAATATTGAATTATGTGTCATATATTGTTTTTGTTTGTTTTGAATGGGGTTGGCCTGAAAAGTCATGGTCCTTTGCCTTTAGGGAAATGTAGCGCCATTTATCCGTCGTTGTTGTTTATTGTGAGTGATTTAAAAAAGTGATAGAAGTGTGAGTGATAAAAGAAATAAGAATAACAGTAAAAACAATAAAAATAAATTATAATACAAAAAAAAAAAAATGAAAATTATAAGAAATTTTTCATAATAATAAAAAAGTTCCTGAAAAAATTATAAATAATTCATAACAATATAAAAGTGTTCATAATATTATAAAAACTGTTCATAAAAAAATTAAATAAATAAAAATTTTCCATAATAATATGAAATTATTTCATACATAACTAAAAAATGTTCATAATAATAAGAATTTATTGCCTAATAATAAAAAATATTAGAGATAGTGATACAAAAATAATATTAAGAAATATATCGGATTATTACAAAATGATTTTAAACGATTATAATAATAAAAAATATACATTACAATAAAAACATGTTCATAATACAATTTTTTTTTTGATAATAATAAGAAAGGTGTTCCTAAAAATGCGTAACAATAAAAAATTACTCAAAATAAATGAAATCATTTTTAAAATATAGTTTGTAGACCTTTCTTAGTCGAAAATTTGTCTAAAAAATTTATTCTGATCAAGAATATATGTATTTTATAGGGTCGCAGGAGAATATTTCGATGTTTTGCAAACGGAATGGCAAATGTATGGTTGACGGTATGTAAAATAACAAAGATCAGGGACTAAAGAGTAAGGTACTTCCGAACGTATTAGGCACATCATAACCTGCTATTGAGAATGATCAAATTACACAGCACGAATAAGTAACATCATGGTCCCATTTACTGGTAATGGCCCTGGTATTGCAATGACCAGTAAAGACTCCTATCATTACTCTAATTTTTGCTTTGCTCAGGTTCAACAGTGCGTTTGTTCTCTTGGTTGACAGATAGATCTTGACACATTGCACCTAGGTTCGTTGGGTTCATTGGCTCGTTCGTCGAAGAACGCCTCAAAGTTCCGATTGAATTAAAAAATAACTAGGAGAAAGAAGAAACGGACCTAGCACCAATTTTCCTTTTGTTATATAGGACCTTTAAACGTTCAGGATGGTTTTAAAAAAATAGAAGTGTTTAAAAAATGATTGAGAAAATTCGGAGAACCTTGGGTAGGGAGTTAGGTACTTCCGAATGACTTATTTTATAATTTTTGTTGAGAATGACCAAATCACACAGAACGGAATGAACTAGAGAAACGATTGGATACAAATCAACTAGGTGCAAGTAATCAAAAATGAACGACTGTGTCAAAAGAAACTAGATGAACAAAATATTCTGACCTAGTACCGATCGTTCGTTTGTAGAATAGATTATTTGAACTAGTTAGTGCAAGACCACAAAAGAATACACAAGGCATTAGTGCTGGACAATCTAGATCACGGAGCGGGTCGATCTTTCTCGTTCCCTTTTTAGAAAGGAACAAGTTCATTTGCTCTATATACACCCGACCCCTAGGTAGTTCATGTGAATCTTTTACTTTTGTGATATTTTTTGATTATCGAATGAGTCCGTACATATTTTTTCTATTTCAAAATTGCTAAGATGGGAGATTTTTAAATCATTTCCAGTTGAACTATTTATGATGCCCTTACAAAATTTATAATATTTTATTTCATAAAAATAAAGTTTTTCAAGATCTCTAAGGGTCAATCAACATCAAAGAAATTCTTAATGAATTTATTTTATTTATGTGGAATTTTTTCTTGGTACTCAATTTTGATTTGTATACTTTGCCTATGAAAAAAATTCCAATATATTTTATGTTTTGTTTTTTTCTATCATTAAAATCAACAACAATCCACTTCCATTTAAATCATTAATAAGTTGTTGGGTTTTCCAGCAAAACTTTTTGGCGAAAAATAGAAATATCAAGCATTGAGTTTATGGACATAAATAAAATAATTTTTTATTAATACGTCAGCAATTATTTATAAACATACATATGCCTACTAGAATTCTGATCTCTGAAAAGAAATGAAGACGTTAAAGTAGGAAAAATTACAGATAAAAAACATTCACTTAAAAAATTATGGAAATTTGGGTTGCCATGGAGAGAACACAATTTTAATAAGATGCCGAAGGAGAAAATATATATTTTCTCAGTTGTAATAATTAGTATTTAAATAGTATGTAAAATTGCAATTAAGTTCGATCTTGATAAAAAAGAAAATTAAAATACATTGAATATAGTTCGATCATTCGGAGTGTTTTAAGATAAGAGTCTAAAATCCCGCATGCAATGCATATAAGATTGTTCAGATTTTATGGAGCACACGTTGGGAAAGCTCTCCACAGGTCAAATTTTATTATTCGAACAAATAGTTTATTGATAAGTATTGTGTGTGTTTGAGATTAGGCTAAGCAGGAGTAGTTCAACTATTGTTTATGAGACATAGAGATCTCTAATTTACTGCATGTGAACCAGAGGAACCACCACTCCACTGTTGGCAACCCATAGGATAAATATTTCACAATAAAATCAGTGCATTAAAGCCATAGAAGAGCTGCGACTATCTGTATATTTTATAATGAATTTTTCCCTGTAATCATTAAATTCTACAAGTTTATCTGCCCTTTTCCTTCCTCTCCTTAGTGAATTCCTTGCAACTTCTTGCCACTTCTCTGGCATTAATATTACTTTCCACTTTTTTATTCTTATTTATTCTAATTTTCGTGTTGCTTAGCAATATATCATTTTTTATTGGCTTTACGCTCACTTTCTCTCACTCCCTCTATTTCTGCAGCTCTAATTCAATTCACAACAATGAATATGAAAAAAAAATCGCTGTAATCATGCATCATCATCCTCACCATTATTATCCTTGTAACAAGGATGACACACATTTTCACCCAGCAAAAATCATGAAAAAATCCTATTCGTGACTGTTAGGAATTGCCGGCAAGTACTTAGCCGCAAGGATATCAAGTTTTTATGAATGAAATATGAGTGTCATGAAGGCGGGCGTAGCTTTCATCGAGGAAGAAGGATGTGAGAACTTCAACAACTTGTTTTGTAATTTTTTTTATTAACTTGTCAGAGTGAAATTGTTTTGTTTTCCACGATGTATTTGGTATCCTCCCTTTAAATTTATTATAGAGATGATGTCATTACACTCTCTCTTATTAGTACATTGTCGTTAGAATATAATAACAAGAGCAAAAGGATGTAGTTGTTATTAGAGACTATGACATCTTAACCCAGACTACAGTTAGACGAGAGGTGTGTTCTTCAGATTTAATAAAAATTAAAAAAAATTGAATTTGAGAAAATTTTTGGGACAACAACATATTTTAGAATTAATTTCATAAGAGTAAAAGTGTGGTTAAGTTATGATGGAACGAATTTTCAACAGAATTTTATTCCGATACTTATACATGAAGATTACGTTAAACAGCCTACGATGCATTGATACCATTTAGACTTTAGATAAAATCTTCAATATTCCAAAGTATATATTATCGAATATTTACCTTCGAGTTGTATCGCAGAGAAAGGCAAGAAAGGAATACAGCGGCGCATTCTCAACGAAGACAGAATTCTATATGTATATCATAACCAGAAACAACTCAGGAACACTGTCGAACATGCTATTAGGGGGCAGAAACCACTATATCTTAAAGAGGAACAACAGAGGAATACTGAAGAGCATGCTCAAAGATGCCATGACCCACTATATCATGAGGAGAAACAACATAGGAATACTGCAGAGCATGCTCATAGACACCAATTCACTTCAATGTTAGAATATTTACCTTTGAATTGTATCGCAGAGAAAGGCAAGAAAGGAATACAGCCGCGCATTCTCAACGAAGTCAGGATTCTATATATCATATACTGGAACGGCTAAGGAACACTATCGAACATGCTATTAACGAGCCAGTACCCACTGTATCATGATGATGAGCAACAAAGGAATGCTGAAGAGCATGCTGAAAGACGCCAGGACTCTCTATATCATTATGAGCAACAGAAGAATACTGCAGAGTATGCTCATAGACACCAGTTCTCCACATTCCATGTACGAAAATATGGACTCAATTCGGCCGATATATCATGAATGCAATGGATTGATACTATTGAGACTTCAGATAACATCTTCAATATTCAAAAGTATCTATGATAGATTACTTACCTTCGATTTGTATCGCAGAGAAGAGCAAGAAAGGAATACAGCCGCGCATTCTCAACGAAGACAGAATTCCATATATTGTAACCAGGAAAACTGTAGGACATGCTACTAGGCGCCAGGCGCCCACTGTATCATGATCGCATTTTCAACGAAGACTCAATTCTATATATTGTAAGGACTCAATTCGTCTGATACTCATATATCAAGAAGGCGTTCAACAGTATCGCCGAGAAGAGCAAGAAAGGAATACAGCCCCACATTCTCAACGAAGATAAATTCTATATATCGTAACCAGGAACTGCTATGTAACACTGTCGAACATGCTACAAGGCGCCAGGCGCCCACTGTATCATGACCGCAATGACAATGGATTGATACGATGCTTTAGATAAAATCTTCAATAAGATTACCTCAATGATAGAATATTTACCTTCAAATTGTATCGCAGAGATGAGCAAGACAGGAATACAGCCGCCCAATCTCCACAAAGAGAGATTTTTTTATATCGTAGCCGGGAACAACTAAGGAACATTGTCGAACATGCTATTAGGCGCTAGGCGTCCACTGTATCATGAGCGCATTCTCAACGAAGACAGAATCCTATAAATGGTAACCAGGAACAACAAAGGAACACTATCGAACATGCTATTAGAGGCCAGGACCCATTGTATCATGACGAGGAACAACAAAGAAATACTGCAGAGCATGCTCAAAGACGCCAGGACCCACTGTATCATGATGAGTGCAACATAGAAATACTGTAGAGCAGATGTTATCCGCTCATGCATAATTTTGAAAGTATTTATACCGCATCGGTAAATGAAGTTCTCTACATTGCATATACGAAGAAGGATAGGTTCCTGATCACACCAATGATATGTTCTTAGCTGTGTTTGGTGAACCAGATAGTTGGAAGCAAAAATATGGCCACAAACGAACAATGGGAACCTGGGAGAAGCAATAGCCGATAACAAATAGCTGATCATCAAAAATGAAGGGCTCTTCAATCATTAGCAGACTAAAAACCTCTAACAATTAAGCTAATGTGTAAAACTGGGAGTTGGTTTACAGTATTTCCCCAATACAGTAATTTCCCAAACCTCCACACCACTGACATCATTGTTCTGTCTGCCATCATTTTTAATTCTGCCTTTTTGTAACCAGCATATTAATACGAAATGGAACACCGTAAATTCATTGTGAAATTGTTAATTCAATTTTATTTATACTTGACAAATAACCTAAAAGATAACATTTTGACATTACAACGAAAGGTACATCCAACGAAAATTGCGGAGTTTTATGTTTGCCAAAGGTTTTTAGTGGTTTTTGGGAACGGATGTTCCTTCTCTGTATTGGGTAAACATGCCGAAAAAAATATTCTTTTTTATGTTATCATTAAATACATATTTACAAAAAAAAATTGTATTTTGCCACAAAATATTAAATAAATATTGGTTGGGTGATTAAATCAAGGCAGAGAGAGAGGTTGGCCAGAGATAAAAATGTTGTTTCTTAAGAATTGTTAAAAATTCGAAATGTTTGAAAGCAGAGGGTCTAACATGTTCGAATGAAAGGCCAATCATTATTCAAAATTTGTCAGAAATTTTGAAATCTCTCGGACTGACAATTGCGAAATTTTCCAAAAATGACAAATGAACACCAACATCGGAACATATCTTAAGGTTGAGGGGGATGTGTGAAATGAACTGATAAATGTAAAACCATTAGCGAAATATTCAACACAGACAATTTGTCTATGTCTGGATTTTTTCGAACACTATTTCCATAAATAGTTTATGAAGGAAATTTTGTGTGTGTATGTTTTAGGTCATAATTTAATTTGAAACACATCGCCTTTTTAAATTTAGAACATCTCATCACAAATACCTACCTCACTAAAATATTTCAAATCCCTAGTGAGTCATTTGTGGACAATCAAAAGAATTATTTTTTCCAACAACATTTTTTTTAAATAAATTATTTTACACGAGACAAACTCAGGCACACGCTCATACACCTTTGGCGGAACAAATTGAATCATACCTCCCCCACCACCTTTCATAAATAAAATACGATTGTTTATCATTTCAAATAATTTTTGATAACAGAATTCCGAATGACATCTTGAATCTGTCACGGTCTGATGGAGTGGACACATCAAAGAGATCATTGTAAACATTATAATTTATTATCAAATGAGTTCCGAATCGACATGTCTCTACAGTCATGGGCATAATTATTTTTTTCCAATCATTCCAAGGAAAGGAAAAAAACAAAAATCGATTCCAAAAATCTCAAAAATTTTTGACATAAGTTTTGCGACCGTTCAAAAACATCATAGAGACTTCTCTATTAAAGTTTATATAAAAAAAATCTATAATACCCTGACAACATAGTTGTGTAGGTTATAATAAGGCTACCTTTTTGAGTATTGGGCGCCATTCTCTTCGTCAAACTATCAACTTATGAAGAATGGCGCCCAACATTTCAAAATGTTTGAAAATCCTTGAAACAAATAACTGTACCAAAGATACAGACTACAATGTTTATGGAGACTGGGGAAACATGTCATACCCCCAGACCCTTCGCCCTGTTCTGTATAGAACTCAATTCGACCGCTACTCACAAATCAAGAATACGTTCAACAGCCTACAATGGATTGATACCATTGAGGCTTTAAATAAAATCTTCAATAAGATTACCTCAATGTCAGAATATTTACCTTCGAATTGTATCGCAGAGAAGAGCAAGAAAGGAATACAGCCGCACATTCTCAACGAAGACAAAATTCTATATATCGTAACCAGGAACAGCTAAGGAACGCTATCGAACATGCTATTAACGAGCCAGGACCCACTGCATCGTGATGATGAGCAACAGAGGAATACGCAGAATGACAAACGAACGAACCTGGGATGCAATAGCCGATAACACAGGCAGCTCTGAACGTAATGCCGAACTTAAAGCCTCTGGGCCTCAGCATTAAGTGTCGATTCCAAAAATTGCAAAAAAATTTTGACAAAAGTTCTATCACCGAATAAATGCATTTTAAGGCCTTTAAAGGCGCCTAAAACAAGGCATTTTTGTTTTCTGTGGTCTAAAATGGCATTTTAAGGCCTTTAAAGGCTTCTATCGCCTAAACAAAGGCATTTTAAGGCCTTTAAAGACTTCTATCGCCTAAAAAGGCATTTTAAGGCCTTTAAAGACTTCTATCGCCTAAAACGGCATTTTAAGGCCTTTAAAGGATTCTATCGCCTAAAAAAGGCATTTTAAGGCCTTTAAATCCGTCTATCGCCTAAAAAAGACATTTTAAGACCTTTAAAGGGTTCTATCGCCTAAAAAAGGCATTTAAATACTTCTATAAAAGGCATTTTTTTCTATCGCCTAAAAAACGCATTGTAAGGCCTTTAACGCAGAGACTTATCTATTAAAGTTTATATAAAAAAATAAGGCAATAATTTTGTGAATATTGGGCGCCATTCTCTTCGTCAAACTATCAATTTATGGCGCCCAATATTTCAAAAAGTTCGAAAATCCTTCGAACATAACTGTACCAAAGAAAACAAACTACAATGTTTATGGAAACTGGGAAAACATGTCCTGACCCTTCGACACGTGCTGCATAAAACCGGATATTAAGATCGTCGTAGCCTTTCATAAGCCATGCAAATCGTGAAAATCGTTTTTTTTTCGAAAATATATTCTATTCGGAATAATTTATAGTTTTGCATTTTTCCAATATTTTTCTCAGAAACTAAAAAATATTTTTTTATTTTTTTTATAATATTGTGAAAAATAATTCTTTTTTCATATAAAATTTGTCTACAATTTCTATGATGATGATCATCACAACAGGTCTCTGTTTTGTTTTCATTAGATTTCCCCAATTTTCCTTCACATTGTCATTAGTTGTCGGAACCCAGTGCCCTATAATGTCTGGATAAAAATAACTCGTGTGTATGTATGTTTTTGTTTTTTCATGTGCAGTTTTGTTTATTTTTTGTAAAACTTGCGGCATCTTTTTTTCTTCTTCTTACTACAACTAGTAGTACTACTTGTTGTTATTGTTTATTTGTTGTTTTATTTTATTTACTTGATCTGTGTTATTTATAAACATAGGAAAATGAAGAAGAAGATAAAAAAATTAGCCTAGAGTACTATAAAATGCTATTAAAGTTTACAGAACAACGTCTTTTTAGACGTGTGTGTGTCTGTGTGTCAGCATAAAACTTTTTATTTAATTTTAAGGCGATTTGTTTGGGAGAGCCCAGACAAAATAAAAAACAAACAAAAAAAAATCGTTTTATGCAGCCACAGGTTGCTGTGGATTATGTAGGTCATAGGGAATAAACTGAGGTTTGCATTGGGGTCATATTGCGGTTAGGATTTTTTTGATTTAAATTTTTTTAATTAAAATTTTTTTTAGCATTTTTAGCAATTTTTTTAATTTTTTATTAAAATTTTTGTCTATAAAAATTGTAATTTAAAGGTCTTAATTATATAGAACACCTTCTATATAATTTTTATTATTTTTTCTCTATTAAATATTTTTTTAATCTACTTTCAAAATGTCTTTGTTGTCTGGTGTAATAATTCATAATTTCCATATAAAACTCCCTTTGTTTTAGCAATAGTACACTGCTTTGCATTGCCCTGTGCCACTCTCATTCTCTTTATTAGCATAACAATAAGCAAAGCTCTTAATAACAACAGTACTTACTCAACTCTTTATTTTCTCTTTGTGCATTGAGCATGCACGAGTGCATGCATGCATGGGGATTAATGTGTGCTACCCCCCTTACTAAGCCACCCAGTTACTCAAAGAAAAAAATAAAAAAACAATAACAACAAAATACAAAGAACAAAATCAAGAGACTGGCTAAACGAATGTACCAACAATAACAAAAACAACAACCTACCATACTTACATGTAATAATAAAAAAGTAAACCCCAATACTTTGTTGTTGTTGGCTATATTAGCCCTCTCCATAATAAACAAAGAGCTCCCCCAAATGTGTTCGAGAGTGCCTGCCTGCCTGTGTTTGTTTGTTGTTTTTGTTTTCGTCGGTTATATTAGCCCTCTCTATAACAAACAAAGAGCCCCCCCCCCCCCCCAAATGTGTGTGTGAGAGCTTGCCTGCCTGAGTTTGCATTGTGTTGAGAGAGGGAAAGTGTGCCATTCTGCCTGTTTGTGTTTGCCAATGAGTATCATTTATTGTTTCTTTTTTGGGGTGGAGGGTGGCATTTGGGAGTTGTTGTTGCTCTTACTGTTGTTTGGTGAGCAAAAGAGCAGCAGCCCGACCATTTGTTGTGAATTTTCTTGTTTGGCCACAGAGCGAAAAATGTTAAATATATTTTCTTACAAAAGCACGAACGAACAGAATATCTTCGTACACAAACGGAAGTGGACGATAAACGATTAAGGCGCGCTTGGTGTTAGTTTTTTGTCGTAACGTAAAATACAAATGAAATGGATAATTCTTTATATGTAAAAGAATATTGTTGATGGATAAAAAGTATGTGTTTGTTTTTTTAATAAAATAAAAGTATTGTGAAATGTAATTTATGGTAAAAATCGAAAAAATATTAAAATAAATAAAAAATAAAAGGAAAAAAATAAATTATTGAAATAAGGAAAGGAAAAATGTGATATAAAAAATATAATAAATAGAAAAAAGTAAAGAAAGAAATAATTTAAACCGAAAAAAATAAAAACAAGAATATTACAAAATTTGCAAAAACAAAATTAAAAATATTAAAAAAATTGAATAAAAAATAAAATAAATAAAAATTTAACATAAAAAAATTAAAACAAAAATTTAATTGAAATAAACAAAAAATAAAAAGAAAAAAAATCAAGTTAAAAATATTACACATAAAAATTAAAAAAAAATTAATTGCAATAAAAAATAAATAGAAAAAAATTATGTTAAAAAAATTAAATTAAAAAGGAAAGAAAATTATTAAATTAAAAGGGAACATAAATAATTAAAAAAAAATAATTAACAAAAAATAAAATAATAAGAACAAATTTTATGTTAAAAAAATAATTAAATTAAAAAGGAAAAAATTACAAAATAAAACAAAAATAAAAAAACTGAATTGAAATAAACAAAAAATAAAATAAACAGAAAAAAATTAGTTAAAAAATTAAATTAGTAAGAAAAAATTTCAAAATAAAAAAAAATCCCCAAAATGAATTTTAAAAAAATTAAATAAAAAAACAACATAAACATTAAAAAAATTAAAGATAATCTTAAAAGTAAATTAAAAAATAACATACATAAATAAAAATTGAGAAAATTAACTTTTTTTTATAAAAAACACAAAATAAAAAATTAAAATTAAAAAAATAATTTAAAATATTTTTCAAAAATTAATAAAAAAAATATAAAATAACATAAAAAATATATAAAAATATGATAATAACTGGGATTAAAAATTATAAATTTTTAAATTTATAAAGTAAAAAAAATTATTGAACAAATTATCATAAAAATAAAAAATCTTTAAAAAAATAAAATAAAAAAATAATAATATTAAAAAATATGAAAAAATAATAAAAAAAAAATATTTTAATAACTTGGATTAAAAATTGTGAAGTGAATAAATATATGGATAAATGGAGCCATCTTTGAACAGAATGGATTATTTTAATTTAAAAAATCTAAAAATGGTTGCGAACTTGTTATAAATTTATTTTATGAATACAAAAATACTGAATTTTTATGTAATCCGATCCTATTAGTAGCCTCCTTATCCCCCTTTTTAGTATTTTAATCAACAAAATTTCACACTTTTATAAAAATACTGGTTTTTTGTACAACATAAGAATAATATAAAAACCAATTGGCCAATGTGACACAAATCGATCGAGATTTGTAGATTTTAGAGGTAAAAGTAGGGAAATTTATATGTAGCATTCCTAGGCAGCCATGTGAAGGAGTTAAGCGATGCTAATAATTTTTATACCCTCCACCATAGTATGGAGGGTATATTAGTTTTGTTTTTCCGTTTGTAACGCATCGAAATAATCATTTCCGACCCTATAAAGTATATATATTCTTGATCAGCGTAAAATTCTATGACGATATAGCCATGTCCGTCTGTCCGTCTGTCTGTCTGTCTGTCCGTCTGTCTGTTGTAATCACTCTAGCGTCTAAACGAATGGAGATAGATCGCCAAAATTTTGCATAGAGTCGTCTTTTGTCTGCAGGCAGGTCAAGTTCGAAGATGGGCTTTATCGGTCCACGTTTAGGCATAGCTCCCATATAAGGGTACCCCCAAATTTTCGGTATTTTGGGGTTCTTGAGCGCGGTTTTCAACCGAATTCGCTGAAATTTGCTACATAGGGTTCTTATTGGGTACTTAATATCTCCACAAAAAATTATAAATATAGGTCCACTTTTTCTGGTAGCCCCCATATAAGGGTACCCCCAATTTTGCGGTATTTTGGGGTTCTTGAGCGCGTTTTTCAACCGATTTCGCTGAAATTTGGTATTTTGTAGTCGTATATGGTAACAAATCTCCCTACCAAAAATTATTAATATTCACCCCCTTTTAGGGGTAGTCCCCTTATAACCCCCTTTTTTTATTTTAAAATAGTTAGCTGATGTTTTGCGGGTGTTGGGGTTATCCCATGTAGCTGTATTCCACCATAGTAGGGGGGTTATTCGGCAGACGAAATTTTCAGTTCACATAGTATGGAATTCTAAAACGATTTAGTCGATTTAGCCATATGTTGTAATCATTTTTATCTTGACCTAAAAACTAAAACGTGAGGTTTGAGAATTAACTATATTGACCCGCATTTAGGACCAGGTCCTATATAAAACATCCTACCTATTTAATATTTAGCGTGATGGACGGTATTGGAATTCAAAACTAAAATATTTGCTCGGAACTTGAGCTGCATCGGCCTTAATTAGGCCTAACCCCTTATATAATGAAAACACCAAGTAGTTGCTAATTCCTACACAATGTTGTCAATATTGGTCCCGCTTAAGTATGCCTCATATATAATATTGCCCTCGAAATTGGAATATTTTCAGGATTTTATACACATGTTTCACCATACCATGCGTTAATAATATATGTCAAAATTTTAGGGTTTTGAGATTTTAGGAAAACCCTCATTGAAATTGCTGAATTTTCTATTTGGTTTACAGCAATCGATTGGAAGAATTATCGTTATATGTATTTTCCCTATGTTTTCATTTCAAAAAATGGTCAGTATTTTTATGGTGGAGGGTATCCAAAGTTCGGCCCGGCCGAACTTAACGCTTTTTTACTTGTTAGTATTAGGGTGTATTATTACAAAATAATAGTATGTGTGAAATATTAGAAAAATCGTTTGACATTTGTAGATTTTAGAGGTAAAAGTAGGGAATTTTAGATGTAGCTTTACAAGGCAGCCATGTGAAGAAGTTGACCGATGTTAATTATTTTTGGTACAAATATTTATTATAATAAAATATTACGATTTGACAAATTTTAAACATATCGATTGATATTTGTAGATTTTAGAGGCAAAAGTAGGGAAATTTGTATACAGCTCTACAAGACAGCTATGTGAAGGAGTTGGCCGATGTTGATAATTTTGGGTGTGAATAGTTCCTATTATGAAATAATGCTAATTGCCAAATATTGAACAAATCGGTTGACATTTGTAGATTTTAGAGGGAAAAGTAGGGAATTTTGTGTATAGCGTTACAGGGTAGCCATGTGAAGGAGTTGAACGATGTTAATTATTTTTGGTATGAATATTTATTGTTATACAATATGTCTAATTACCAAAAATTGAACAAATCGGTTGACATTTGTAGGTTTTAGAGGCAAAAGTAGGGAAATTTGTGACATTTGGTCTGTCGGCATGGCATAATCTTCAAGAAAATTTCAATTCAGCTCAGCTGAATTCGTTTTACCATAGGAAATTTTCAATTCGACCCTGCTGAATTACGTTTTCTCTTGGGAAAAGGCAATTTAGCCTGACTGAATGATATTTTTCTAAGAAAAATGTTTAATTAAGCCCAGCTGAATGTCATTTTCTATGGGAAAACTACAATACGGCTCAGCTGAATATAATTTTTCTAGGAAAACTGTAATTCAGCCTAGCTGAATTAGGTTTCCTATAGGAAAACTGTTATTCCGCCTTGCTGAATTAGATTTTATATAGGAAAACTTCAATTCAGCTTAACCGAATTACGATTTCTCTATAAAAACTTCAATTCACCTTAGCTGAATTAGGTTTTCTGTAGGAAAACTTCAATTCAGCTTAGCTGGATTAGGATTTTTATTGGAAAACTTCAATTTAGCCTAGCTGAATTAGGTTTTCTATAGGAAAACTGCAATTCAGCCCAGCTGAACTGGAATTTCTTTGAGAAAATTTCAATTCAGCCCAGCTAAATTAGGTTTTCTATAAGAAAACTTCAATTCAGCTTAGCTGAATTAGGTTTTCTATAAGAAAACTTCAATTCAGTTTAGCTGAATTAGGGTTTCTATAGGAAAACTTCAATTCAGCTTAGCTTTAATAGGGTTTTTATAAGAAAACACAATCTATAGGAATACTTCAATTCAGCTGGGCTGAATTAAATTTTATATAAATTTTTTTATAGAAAATTTAATTCAGTCTAGCTGAATTAGGTTTTCTATAGAAAAACTTCAATTCAGCTTAGCTGAATTAGGATTTTAATAAGAAAAATTCAATTCTAGCTTAGCTGAATTAGGTTTTCTATAGGAAAACTTCAATTCAGCTTAGCTGAATTAGGTTTTCTATAGGAAAACTTCAATTCAGCTTAGCTGAATTAGGTTTTCTATAAGAAAACTTCAATTCAGCTTAGCTGAATTAGGTTTTCTATAGGAAAACTTCAATTTAGCTTAGCTGAATTGGGTTTTTATAGGAAATTTCTATTCAGCTTAGCTGAATTACAAATTCTATAAGAAAAATTCAATTTTTCTATTGCATATTCTTCAAACATTCCATGCTCAGTTCGAAAAAAACATATTTTTGCTAATTTGTATCTGGCATTAAATTAACTCAGTTCTGTTAAAACTCAATATTTATTTTCTAGTTTTCCGGCAACGTATCGAATTTCAAATACAACAAAAACCAGTCGTTGCACACTTGCAGCTGAATTCATAAACTTAGTTAGAAACAAAGCTGGAATTGAAATAAAAAGAGAGAGAAAAAAGAACTAAACAAACACAACAACAAAATGTCAATGTTCGATAAACATTATGGAAAAATTAAGAACTACAAAAATAGCAACAAGTGATAAAAAAGTGAATTTAAATTACAACAACAACAAACCGAAAAAAAGCTCTCATTAAAAAAAGTAAAAATTATTTTTAAAATTGTAACCCACTTTCCGAAAAAACAAACCCTGCATAAAACTGATATGGCCTTCCTTATAGAATCGCTGACAAACAAACGAAGTGATAAATCAACGTCCATGGAGGAACAGCCCCCAAACCTCCCAACAAATCCAAAAACAAATACCGAAGATAAACTCGAAGATTTATATACCTCGGATAACTATTTCAATGCGGATGATGGTGCGGATGATGCCGTTTATCATGTAAGGCCGTGTTATCAAAAAAGTGTTCCAAAAACCCAAAGCCAACAACAACAAAAATATCAACAACAACAAAAAACACGACAAAATCTACTTCGACGGCAATCTAGTTCAAGTTTTATAGCCTCCATCATT